>NC_079192.1:84561152-84861152 GCF_029499605.1 Hyla sarda
CTGATCATCCATTTAAAGTACCGCACAGCAGCAGATGCGGTGATCTGTATTGATCACGACATCAGAGGGGTTAATGGACGACATCCACGTGATCGTTGATGTCGGCCATTACTGGCGGGTCCCCGGCTGCTGCTAGCATCTGGAACCTGCCATGTATGACGCGAGCACCGTTCCGATGCTAGTGGTCATACACAGGATGTTAATGTACGTCCTGGTGCGGGAAGTACCGCTAAAACCAGGACATACATTTACGTCCATGGTCGTTAAGGGGTTAAGGAGACTTGAGGGCTCATAGTGGACTTGGACTGAATTATGCAAATCCACGCTGACTTTAGCAGACTTGACTGATTGGACTATGACTGACTAGACTTCCCCCCTGTGGTTGCTTACCAGGCATTGACATTCACCTGAAGGGGCACTTGGTGATTGAAGCGTGGCTGTGTGGTTAGGCCTAGGTCTCTCTTAGGATACCAGACACTCTCAGGTCTTGACTGTACTGCTCATCAGCATGGTCTAAACTGTAACTAACTAGATCCTTCCAAGTATATAAGGGAGCAATTTGGAGGGGTCCTTTGGGGTCACCCATAAGTCCCCTGATCACTGACACCTTCCCTGGTTACATAGGACTTGTTTATAACATTTAAAGGCATATGAACATTATACACACAAATTAATAAATAACATAGGTCACTTAACCCTTTAGGGCACCTATAATGAAGGTGGACTGAGGGGGACAATGAAATAGAATTCCTCCACACAGGACCAAAAGGGTACAGGAGAGCAACTCCTATACTTGGCCACCACACTGTTTTTGTGTTTTTTTTAAGTTCCTGAGGCTCCTTATTAATACTTTTATTAAGTTATTAGTAGTTTTTTTTTCTGTCTGTGAAAAAATAAATAAAATTAAAACCATACTTGCCTCTCCTCTCTCCAGCATCTTCTACGCTTACTGCCACAGGGATTCCCAGCCAGAAGCAGAAAGTTTGTGGTGTGCAGCTGGAAAAACTTTCTGCTTTTGCTTGAGAGACCCCATGGCGATAGGCAGTTGGTAGCAAGTCAAGGCTGTGTACAGCAGCATTGGCTTACTGTAAAGTTTGATGGAAAAATTCTCCAAGTTGAGCGAAGTGTGTCTGACATGAGGAATCTTTTACGGTAAGTTGGGGATGCATAAAGCCGGTTTGGCTAAAGTGAAGGTTTGTGTTCATGCTGAACTGAATTTCTTGCAAAGTTTAGATCGAACTTGCTGTTTTTTATCTTTATAAAATAATAGCATGGATGAAAAAAAAAAGTTCAACACACCTAATGTTTTTAGAGAAGAAGCTAGAAGAAGCTGAACTGCATTTTGCCTAATATCATTTTATAAAGTACCAACATATTGTCCCCTGCTGAACAACATTAGGGCTGCAAATCTAAACGACAGTATCAGTTTACCTTTGGGGTGTGGGAGGGATGTTGCCCTTATTGCTTCAACTTACACTGGACTCCAATATTAGCTCCACTTTCTGAGCCAGGGCTAAAAATCCATGTACAATTACAATTACAACTAATCATGTGACATTACATTACCTGGAAGGAACAGGAATTCAGACTAAATATGACATCACATCAGGAAATTAACACATTTCAGGCAGACAAAAAAATGTAAGTGCTATATAACATACAACACCCACACAAGTCAGTGCAATGCTAGTTTATTAAAAAGTCCTTGACAACCTCTTTAAGTGCCTGCAATGCAGAAGAATCAATTCAGATCTCACAGTTCAGTTATGAGATCCCCTTTAACCGGTATTCAAAGGGTTACTCTGGTGGAAAACAAATGTTTTCAAATGAACTAGTACCAAAAAGTTACACAGATTTGTAAATGTCTTTTATTTAAAAATCTTAATCCTTCCAGTACTTATCAGCTGGTGTAGGCTCCAGAGGAAGTTGTGTAGTTCTTTCCAGCCTGTTCACAGTGCTCTCTGCTGCCACTTCTTCCAATGTCAGGAACTGTCCACAGTAGAAGCAAATCCCCATAGCAAACCTCTCCTGCTCTGGACAGTTCTTGACATGGAGAGAGGAGTCAGCAGAGAGCACTGTGGTCAGACTGGAAAGAACTACACAACTTTATCTGTAGTATACAGCAGCTGCACTGAAAGGATTAAGATTTTTAAATAGAAGTCATTTTCAAATCTGTATCACTTTCTTGCACCATTTGATTTGAAAACACTTTATTTCCACTGGAGTACCCCTTTAGGTGTAGTTGGTTATCCCTTGATTGATTTTGATAACACAAAAAGAACTGTGGTAAGCTCGTGGGGATGTAGGGTAGGTAGGGTGTAGCTGTGCAGTGATGAAAGGGTGCTGGATTAACCCTTAACTGTCGTGATGCCAGGGTGCGGGTTCTTCCTCTGTGTATATATATATATATATATATATATATATATATATATATATATATACACATATCCTACCACAACCCGTCCCAGAAACGATAGGGAGGAAGAAAGGATTGTCCACAACTGGAGGTTTAGTAAACTGGAAATAGCCTGCATAAAACTTGCAGTAAAGTTAACAGGAGTAACAGTCTTTACAGAGGACCAGACTTTAGGTTCCTCACAGTTGGTTGGGACCTTGTAGGGAAATAAGCTCTGAGGCTTGCTTTTCGCTGTTCCACTGAATTTAGGGTTTGGTTTTAGGTTCAGTAGTCACGTAGATTTAGGATTGAGTTAGATTCAACTCACAGTTCTGTATTCGGCTGAAGTTAGCAGGTTTCAGGCCTAGAGTTGTCCTGAAGGTATGCACGGAGCTTCTCTCTCTCTGCTAGTCTGGAACCCAAGAGAGCATGGGAAGAAGAGAGCGATGATTGGGTAACAGCGCCCTTTTACGGCAAGGGGCAGACTCATCGCTTATTGGTTCCCACCAACTGTCAGTTCTTTCACAAAGCATTGTGCTACATCATGTGACCCTCTCACGTGACCTGGAAGGTCCTTAAGCTTAACCTAACAGTAGACGTAGTAGTCATGTGACCTAAAGTCCTGGAAGTACTATACATATATATATATATATATATATATATATATATATATATATATAAACTATATACAAATTATATACACCAAACACATAAAATTAAAGAAGGAAGAGATGACTAAGGGTTATTCCACTAAGAGGTTCCTACCGGTACGCAAGAACTCTGACTTTGGGGACTTACCACACAAGGGACGGTACAACGTACGTACCGGGACACCACAGAACCAAGGTAGGTAGAACTTTTAGAAGTGGTGGGATTTTGTTGTGGTAGTAGTGAGACCACTGTTTTAGGTCAAGCTCAGTTAGACAGATATAGTCCCAATGCTTACAGTAAGAAATGTGTTGATTTTGTTTTTACTTTTTCCAGGAAAATTTCAGCTCTGAAGCCTGCAGAATTATACATGCAGGTTTGGACTATATAATACAAGCTTTACATCAGGATCACTACAAGATAAATAATGCAATGCCATGCAATTTATTTCATAATGTAGATTTATTCTATATCCACAAAGTGAAATGGTGTTCAAAGGTGAACATTTGCTTTAAGTAGACAGCAAAGCTTTCATATCAGAGTAAAACGACTCATACATAACTCCTAGCGCTTACCTTCCCCCTAATGTCACCACTATTTGTCTTAGGAATTCACAGGTATTTATGCATTCAATATGTTAGCCGAATCCCATACAAAAATAGAATGAAAAAAACTAGGACATCAATCTTGCTGAAGAAATCAGGAGACAGGGGAAGGAAGCCATTCTCAATCTATTCAGCCGTGTATCCTCTGCTACAAGGAAGACCATTTTCTTTCTGCTGTGGAAAAACACACAGAGCACTAACTGCATATTATCATAATTACACACTGATCCGTGCAATAAAAATATACAGGCAGTTAAAATGAATTAATTAGCTAATTTTATTGTCCATTCAACAATTAGCCTGACGATGGGAAGCACACACTGGGAGAGTAAGCAAGGCAAATTTCTGCAGAATTAACCCCTTACTGCTTTGCTGTAAAAGGCTTTTTGATTTCTGAAAAGCATCTGACAATTTTAGGATTACTTTGAAAGTTTTGCCCAAATGTTTACCTCGGAATACAGTGTGTGTTAACCCAAAACAGCAATACAATATTGTGTCAGGGTATCTTAATACATCAGGCATGAAGATAAGGCCGTTGATTGAGGTATAAGTAGGAAACTTAGATTTGTGTAAACCATTGTGGTATTGTATTGCAGGCCTGAAGTTGGGATACATTATCCTAACATGCCAGTGATCAATATCATGGTAAATCTAAAATAGATTTTCAAACACCAGATAAGCCCCATATATTTTTAAGGGGCTGTATGACAGTAAACATTCATGACATATCAGAGTTTTTGTCCTCAGATGGATTGAGAAATCTGTATTACACTTATTTTACAAGAAACATCAGATTTATCCACAAAGATGGCTCAATTTTTATTTATTTTTTTACAAATCAACAGGTAGGCCTGTGGCTGGAAAAAAAATAAAAATAAAACAAGGCTGGAGCTGATCCATTTTACTCTAGCCCAATGTGATGTCACTCGTCTTGTCTTCCTTTCTGGAGTAGGTTGTAGCCCCTTGGATCCCATCTTCTATAAAAAAAAAAAAGTCTTTATACATGGCTACGATTCAAGGTGGTGAGCCAAATCCACTTGTTTCCTACCATGGCTGCAGTTTCCAATGGTGGGGTGAAGGGCTTAAGTGGTTTTGGCTGAAGGGTTTCCTTCCAACAATGACCTTATGCACACAGCCAAGACAATGCAGGAGTGATTTAGGTAGAACTTTATGAGTGTCCTTAGGTGGCCCATCCAGAGCCCTGGCTTAAACCCAGTCAGATATCTCTGAAAAGACCGGAAAATGTTTTTCACAGATGATTTTCATCCAAGTTGACAGAGCTTGATAGGATCTGCAGAGAAGAAAGACAGAATGGGGGGGATTTATCAAAACCTGTCCAGAGGAAAAGTTGCAGAGTTGCCCAAAGGAACCAAGCAGGTTGCTTCTTTCATATTTGAAAAGGCCTCTGAAAGATGAAAGAAGTGATCTGTTTGGTTGCTATGGGAAACAAAGTAAATTTTCCTCTAGACAGGTTTTGATAAATCTCCCCCAATATCTCCAAATCCAGGTGTACAAACCTTGTGGCATCATTCGCAAGAATACTGGAGGCTGTAATCTCTGCTAAAGGTGCTTCAACTTAGTACAGAGTTTTTCCTTATTCATAAATTAGAGTTCAGGATAGATAGATAGATATATAGATAGATAAATATGAGAAAGATATATAAATAAATAGATAGATATGCGATAGATAGATATATATGAGATAGATAGATAAATAGATAGATATGAAATAGATAGATATGAGATAGATGGATAGATAGATAAATAGAAAAATTGCAGTACTGCCAATTTTGTAGTGGGTGCCAGCGCCCCAGACTCAATCACAGTCCTTGTAGTATATATGTAGAAAAAGCACAGCACTCCTGGATTATGTGCAAAAAATAGTGGATTTATTTAGCTCACATAGCAGCAACGTTTCTGTCCTACTATAGGACCATTTTCAAGCTTGAAAATGGTCCTATAGTAGGACAGAAACATTGCTGCTATGTGAGCTGAATAAATCCACTATTTTTTTGCACATAATCCAGGAGTCAGTGGCGGATCCAGGGGGAGGGGGGAATGGGGCAATTGCCCCTCCCCCCCTCAGATTGCTGCCCCTCCCAATACTATAGTATTGATGAGCGGGAGCTGTCAGCCCCCGGCTCAACTGTTCCCTCACCTGCAGCATTTGCAGAGTGTGAACCGCAGGGACAACATCCTCTGCAGGCTTCCTGTCAGTACTGAGGATGCTTCGGTCTCAGCATCATTCAGTCTGCAGGCATTACACTGTGCAGGGGCTGGGAAGAGAGATAAGCTCCTCCCCCTCTCACTCCTCTGTATTTCCTGCAGGCCGGGCTGAGTTTCTTGCACCTCCACCACAGGCCCGGACACCCACCCAATGCCTCCAGACCCCCCTGCCCACCCTGATGCTGCCCTTCATGGTAAGTAACTTTGGGGTGAGGAGGAGGGGGGGGGTCAGGAGACAGTGAGAGGTAAAGGGGGACTCTTATCAGTGTTTCCCAGCAGAGGCCTCTAACTGTAGTAAAACTACAACTCCCAGCTTGTATTTGGCCCCTGCAGTCTGCAGTAAAGGGGGGTGCTGAACCCTGCACGGAGTGCCGTCCGACATGCCCCCTCCATGTATCCCATGTGTTGGCCGCGGCTTCCTGCGGGGGACATTGGAATGGCCACTTCCGGCAGACTGACAGGGCCCCGTTATGTGCCCCTCACTTATAATGCCCCCCTGTCTTGCGCCGCTAACAAATAATGTGCTCTGATTTATAATGCCCCCTTTTATGTGCCCCTTACTTAAAATGTCCCCTGAGTGTGCAGGACAGGGGGCATTATATGTGAGGGGAACATAATGGGGCATTATAAGTCGAAGCACATTATATGTTAGCGGCCCAAGACAGGGGGGCATTATAAGTGAGGGGCACAGCACAGGGGGGAATTATATGGTAGGGGCACAGGACAGAGGGCATTATTATTATGAGGGGGAACAGGACAGGTCATAGTTATATGTGCAGGTACAGGATGGTGCATTATTACTATATATGAGGGGCACAGAGTATAAGGAATTTCTGGTGTAGTACGGTTTTCGTTAGCCACAATACATCACTGTATTGTATACAGAGGGATATTTAGAGTGTACAGTGTGTGGTGATATTATATTCTGGGGTTACAGTGTGTGGCAGTATTATATTCAGGGGTACAGTGTGTGGCAGTATTATATTCAGAGGTACAGTGTGTGGCAGTATTATTTTCAGGGGTACAGTGTGTGGCAGTATTATTTTCAGGGGTACAGTGTGTGGCAGTATTATATTCAGAGGGTACAGTGTGTTGCAGTATTATTCAGTGGGTACAATGTGTGGCAGTATTATATTCAGTGGGTACAATGTGTGGCAGTATTATTCAGTGGGTACAATGTGTGGCAGTATTATATTCATTGGGTACAGTGTGTGGGCAGTATTATATTCAGTGGGTACAATGTGTGGCAGTATTATTCAGTGGGTACAATGTGTGGCAGTATTTTATTCATTGGGTACAGTGTGTGGGTAGTATTATATTCAGTGGGTACAGTGTATGGCAGTATTATATTCAGTGGGTACAGAGTGTGGCAGTATTATATTCAGTGGGTACAATGTGTGGCAGTATTATTCAGTGGGTACATTGTGTGGCAGTATTATTCAGTGGGTACAATGTGTGGCAGTATTATATTCATTGGGTACAGTGTCTGGCAGTATTATATTCAAAGGGTAAAGTGAGTTGTAGAATATTCGGAGGGTAAAGTGTGTCAGAATTATATTCAAAGGATATGGTGTTTGGCAGTATTATAATAATACTTTTTTCATATGGAGGATCAGAATCCGCTGACATAGTGAGGAGCCGTCTGGGCATCAAGTTCTTCAGTGAGAACATTTAGCTGGACCCGGTGGTATGTACCATCTGAATTAGATAAGGAAATACTATAGAGAAGACATCACCTATAGTCACTGATATCATTGTGTATTGTCCTGACTGTCCCATCAGAGCTGTAGTCACTTGTAAGCTTTGCAGTAATGATGGGGGAAACAACAACTCCCAGCATAACCTCACCAATACTTAGGTCATACTGGGAGCTGTAGTTTTAAATTGTAAAAACTTCTTTAGCACTTTCCCATTCTGTGGCAATTGGTGTATTTGATTATTATACTGGATACATTTAATAATATTGTAAGTTCTTATTTTCTGTTCGCCAACGCAAAATTCTCTAATAGTGCCCCTCCCGAGACTAGACTCTGGATCCGCCCCTGCCAGGAGTGCTGCACTTTTTCTACATAGATAAATAGATAGATATGAGATAGATAGATAGATAGATAGACAGACAGATAGATAGATAGATAGATAGATAGATAGATTAAAAAAAATGTATAGTGGAGGACAGCACACCTAATGTTAAGTCCTGGTGCAAGCAGCCGAAGACCTTGGTCACTGGTCTCAAAAGGTAGAGGCAAAAAAGATGGTTGCAGCACTCAATGGTAGTGAAATAAATTGTGGTAGCTTTAATCCATCAGAAAATACAGATGCAACATTTCTGCTGCCAGTGCAGCCTTTTTCAAGGCCTTTTTCAAGCATGATGGTTCTTGAAAAAGGCTACACTGGCAGCAGAAACGTTGCATCTGTATTTTCTGATGGATTAAAGCTACCACAATTTATTTGAGTGCAGCAACCATCTTTTTTGCCTTTAGATAGATAGATAGATAGATAGATAGAATTACAATCTCCTGGGCTGTGCTTGTAATGGTTCTCCGCATTTCTATGTCTTGTTTTTTTAATCTACCTTTTTAATCCCACTGAAGCCACTTTATAGCATTTTAACTAACTAATCGATAGAAACATATACAAAAAAATAACCCCAAATATAAATAAAATTCTTCTTACCTGTTAGAATATATTGCTTTTTATAGTATTGTGCATGGAAAAGAAACATCATGGGGCTAAAAGTTTTGTGTTTTTTTAATTAAGTGAGGCAGTTTTCATTGATCTGTACTGAAATCTTGAACGTCCTAGAGAATTAAAATGCCTTCTCTTTCTCTAAATGCCTTCTAGAATAATAATTTTTAACATGAGTAAAAAGCAGAGAATATACTATACTCTACTGTGTATTTTTCCAAAATAATGCCTATTCTAGAATTGCTGCTGTGGAAGGACTATTAAATTATTATGTCACTTATTTTGCTTCTTATGAATGGTTTCCAGCATGTCCAGATGAATGGACCTCCCTTACCCTCTCTCTTTCTTTTGCTCTTTTATAACATGTTTCTAACATTATTAACAAACAAAAAAAGAGTCTTATGCTTTTGTGGTTAAATATAGTCTTACAACAGCCTGAAAATAGCTTTATAATTCATTCCAGCTCATTCTATTTCCACCATGTTCAATCTTGGCACACTGTCCTAGAATACATTTTTGTAGAGGAAGTCTTATTTTTTAAAGAATTAAAATATAGAAAATATATTACATTTGTATTTCTTCTTTCATTTACAGTGGCTTATGACGTTATTGGCTTCTTGTCAGTCACAAAGGCAAAAGCTAAGCTAAGGATAAACAATTAGCATAGCTTATTCTATTGGCAAAAATGAATGTATCACACAGCAATAATAATAAATACTACTACT
Source organism: Hyla sarda (assembly GCF_029499605.1). NCBI lineage: Eukaryota > Metazoa > Chordata > Amphibia > Anura > Hylidae > Hyla > Hyla sarda. The sequence continues at coordinate 84,570,437 of NC_079192.1, forward strand.
ACTGCTGCTCCTACTACTGCTACTGCTACTTCTACTATTAGGAAGAAGAGTTATTATTATTATTATTATTATTTGTAAAGCGCCAACAGGTTCCACAGCACTTTACAAATATAGGGCTACAAATTAAGGCAAGTATCAGACAGACAATTTGACACACTAAATATTTAATTAGGAGAAGTGGGGAAATAGCTTTTGTAAACAATGAAAAGTTGAAAATAATTATTTCAAATTCACTCTTTTTGGGAGATGCAACATAATTGGTGATGGTGTCTCAAAATAATAAGGAACTAGTAGATAGTGAAGAAATAGCTTTTGTAAATATTGAAATGTTGAAAAATTATCAAAAAATCTTCCTTTTTAGGAATTTCCACAGGTTTTGTAGCTGACAAGTGAAACATACACAATGGCTTCTTCCACGTGTGGTGCCTTGGGGGGTGTATGGCAGTTGGGGTGTTGCTGTGAGGTATATCACGGTTATAATTAACTCTTGTCAGTTGTGATGCCATGGTGAGGGTTAATACTGTGATGCTTGGCCTATCGCCACCCTTCCCGAAAGCGATAGGGAGATGTAGAATAAAGTATTGTCCACAACTAGAGCTTTGCTGAAAACTTGCGTAAACTTCACTGAAGATTTTCTGTAACATGCGAATACAGGAACAGTCTTCATAACAGAGTCTATGTACAGCTTAGCTGAGATTGACGTATGGTTGGGACTTTTGTAAGTTCTTTACCTTAGTAGGATTTAGTATATGCAGATCTGCTGGATTTAGGGTTATGTTTAGGTCCAGATGTCTCGCTAGCATAAGCGGGGAAGTTGTAAGAACTCACGGTTTCAATTCAGGCCGAGGCCGGCATGCTGTGGCCTAGTAGAGGTCGTTGTAAGTTGTGGAGGTCTGTCCTCATGAAGTGTCAGCAACCCAAGAGTAAAGAGATGCTGCTTGCTTGGCAGCGCAGGAACAACAAGCAAAAAGAAGAGAGTGATTATTGGCTGCAGCTCTCTTATATGGGCAGGGGCTGGCCGTTTTAGGATTGGGCCACACCATCTGTCAATCAGCTTTACAAGACATTGTGGGTAATCACATGACCCAGAACCTCCAAAGGTCCTTTTACCTACCATAGAGACTAAACCACAGTCACATGACCCGCAGGCCCTGCAACACTATGCAATGTAAGTATACACTTTATATGTAGTATTTACATTTATTTTAGCAATATATTAACTATTTGAGGGGTGACTAGGGGAAGACTAAAGAAGCGGAACCCCACAGTTACTAGGAACTCTGACTTTGGGGACCCCTAACCAAGGTACGGTATGCAATACAGTACCGGGACACCACACATGCATTCCAAAAATTCTCCCTTTTGGGAGTTGCAACAGGATTGGTGTCCCAAAATGGTGATTGAGAAACAGGTTTTGAATGAAAAGCTGATAATTTGTTTGCCTTTTTTGGGGGTCAGGGGTTGTCCAAAAGTTCTCTCCATGGGACTTGAAACTAGATTGGTATCCCAAAATGGTGAAGAAGAAGAGATTATGTATGACAAATTATCCTTTTTTGGGGGGATCATGGGTTGTGTATGTATAGGCCTGGCTGGTAGTAACAGAAGCAAGTGTTTATGTAGAGAAATAATTTGTTAACTTAAACTGTGGCTATTCCTTACTTTATTTTTGTAGAGAGGGCACTGTGCTTCGTTTGCTGCAGCTGGTAATATAGGAAAGCACAATATCCTGGGTGCCTGTAGGTATTTAAGCAGGCAGGAAGTTAGGAGTTCAGACAGGTAATTAGGTATGTGTGCAATACGATAGGTAGATAGTGTAGGCCGCATTGACACCAGGACCTCCTCTACTGCAGGACTTCTCCTCAGCACTGCACTCTGTCTACCCTGCACGCTGTGTGTGATGACTTCATCTCATCGCACAGCATGCAGGATAAGCAAAGTTGTGTTGGCTACTGTACTGTAGCAGAGATTAATGTTCCCTGCTTCAGTACAGTACTGAGTGGTGATGCGCACATAGTATGCCTTATCACATAACATGAAAGAAACACTTTTAGAATAGCCAAAATAGCATGGTAAAATTTTGATCTGGGCATGAAAAGGTTGAAAAAAATGGACAACCACTTTACCTAGAATTGTTACAATATCTGTTTGTAAGTGTTTTTGCTCCTTAAATATATACAATATTTATACAAGTTGTTTTATATGTTTACTCACAGTCCTTGTGTTTTTTATTGTTTAAGATCAATATTCTTTCAGTGTGTCCAATGTTAAGGAACATCTGGAAGAAGAGGCAGATACAGCACAATATAAAAGTATGTCAAATGTTAAATTAGTATTTAAAGCTTGTTTAGAAGCATTAATGTTTATTTTTTAGTCCCTAAATATCTTATCATGAAGAATTGATCCACAATTTACTTCGATTTGTCTTACACAAAAAGAGTTGACCTATATATGTGGTTTTGGCTGCCCCTGGATGTAAACATACAAACTAGATACAATTTTTTTCATTAACAACAACTTTATTATGTGGAGTGTTTTTCTTGCTGTTCAAAGACAAATGTTTTACTTTAAATGGTACTCCGCCCCTAGACATCTTATCCCCTATCCTTTGGGTTGCCGCTGGGACCCCCGCGATCTCTGTGCTGCACCCAGTGTTCATTTAGAATGCTGAATGCGGGCAGCGGGGTCGTGACATTACGCCCCTTTAATTACAGTTCATGGGAGGGGGCGTGGCCTGATGTCACGACTCATCTGCCCACTCCAAGCATTTGGAACAAAATGTTTTGAATGCTGGGGCAGCGGAGTACCCCTTTAACTGTAAGGGAAACACTGGTTCAAGAATGAAAGGCATATAAACAGGATTGATATACTAGAAAGTGCACAAAGTAACAATAAAACCTCTTTGTATGGCTTTTTAACATATAGTGTAAAACAAAACAAAAAAAACTGTTACACTTATCTTTCATTGAAAATATATTTTGCACTGACAGAACTGATATACTACAATTATTATATGTGTGTGGTTCTACTCCTTTCTGTGTTGTTCACCTCTTAGTGTCCCTTACAGAGATCTTCACCTAACATCAGAAATATTTAAAAGCCTGATTGGCTGGGAGGTTTTGTGGGATTCCCTGAGGTCATGTGATCCTTCCTTCTTATCATTTTTGCCATGTGGCTAATGTTATTAGTGGTAGAGTGGTAGAGGTGACTGCAAAATTTTCTAAAATATGGAGTGGGGGAAATACAGTGTGGAGGCTGCTTGGGTTTGTATGCCAGGGCCACGTTTTAGTCACAGTCCAGCCCCTTTAACAGTGCCTTTAAGTGCATTGACCTAGTTTCTGATATATGCCAACAACAGTAATTTTGTAAAATAACAATATATTTCAACACCAGCCTGTACATCAAGTCAAATCACCTAAACCTATTACTTTTACAGCTGCATGATGAGCTCTTGACCAGAACACATTGAAAAGCACATTGCTATTATGATTCCTTTCCATTTCATCAAAAAATTAAGAGGAAAGTGATATTCAGTAGCAATGTAATTTGTTGTGTTTGTATGACCAATGCCTCGTATGTAAAAAAAAAAAAATGAGGTCAGGAAACAACAGCCTAATGCAGCCAAAGTTGTTTCTACCTAGGTAAAAGCTTATGGTATCATAAACTGTATATTTTAGAATGGTCAAAACATCCTGTATGCATTACTTTTGGAGGACATCCATGAGCTGTCACATTCACATTTTGCAGATGCCTGAAGCCTGTGGACAATGTTCTATTGCAGCAATGGTAATATCATACAGTACCTTGGAGCTAAGACTTATCCCTGTGTTGTGTGCTTGATACGTGAACCATTAGTCAATTTCCGCAGAAATGAAATTACTATAGATGTAAATAGTACATATATATATATATATATATATATATATATATATATATATATATACATATATATATATATATATATATATATATATATACACACATACAGCGGGGATCAAAAGTTTGGGCACCCCAGGTAAACATTTGTGTTAATGCGCATAAAGAAGTCAAGGAACGATGGAAAAATCTCCAAAAGGCATCAAATTACAGATTAGACATTCTTATAATATGTCAACAAAAGTTAGATTTTATTTCCATCATTTACACTTTCAAAATAACAGAAAACAAAAAAATGGTGTCTGCAAAAGTTTGGGCACCCTGCAGAATGTATAGCTTGCACTGCCCCTTTGCAAAGCTGAGAACTGCCAGTGTCATTGTTCTCAGTCATCATCTGGGAAGACCAGGTGATGTCAATCTCAAAGGTTTTAAATGCCCAGACTCATCTGACCTTTCCCCAACAATAAGCACCATGGGTTCTTCTAAGCAGTTGTCTAAAAATCTGAAACTGAAAATAGTTGACGCTCACAAATCTGGAGAAGGTTATAAGAAGATAGCAATACGTTTTCAGATGTCAATATCCTCTGTTCGGAATGTAATTAAGAAATGGCAGTCATCAGGAACAGTAGAAATTAAAGCAAGATCTGGAAGACCAAGAAAAATATCAGACAGAACAGCTCGCAGGATTGTGAGAAAAACAATTCAAAACCCACGTTAGACTGCACAATCCCTCCAGAAAGATCTGGCAGACACTGGAGATGTGAGATGTGGTACACTATACTTGTACAGATATGGTCTTCATGGAAGAGTCATCAGAAGAAAACCTCTTGTATGTCCTAACCACAAAAATCAGCATTTGAACTTTGCAAATGAACATATAGACAAGCCTGATGCATTTTGGAAACAAGTTCTGTGGACCGAAGAGGTTAAAATTGAACTTTTTGGCTAGAATGAGCAAAGGTACGTTTGGAGAAAAAGGGGAACAGAATTTAATGAAAATAACCTCTGTCCAACTTTTAAGCATGGGGGGTGGATCAATCATGCTTTGGGGATGTATTGCAGCCAGTGACACAGGGAATATCTCACGAGTAGAAGGAAAAAAGGATTCAATAAAATTTAGCAAACCATCTGTGAAAAAGCTGAAGTTAAAGAGAGGATGGCTTCTACAAATGGATAATGATCCTAAACACACCTCGAAATCCACGGGGGATTACATCAAGAGGCGTAAACTGAAGGTTTTGCCATGGCCTTCACAATCTCCTGACCTCAACATAATTGAAAATCTATGGATAGACCTTAAAAAAGCAGTGCGTGACAGACAGCCCAGAATTTTCAAAGAACTGGAAGACTTTTGTAAGGAAGAATGGGCAAAGATACCTCAAACAAGAATTAAAAGACTCTTGGCTGGCTACAAAAGGTGTTTACAAGCTGTGATACTTGCCAAAGGGGGCAGTACAAGATATTAACTCTGCAGGGTGCCCAAACTTTTGCAGATGCCACTTTTTCGTTTTCTGTTATTTTGAAAGTGTAAATGATGGAAATAAAATCTAACTTTTGTTGACATATTCTAAGAATGTCTAATCTGTATTTGATGCCTTTTGGTGATTTTTCCATCTTTCCTTGGCTTCTTTATGCACATTAATACAATTTTTTTGCTGAGGTGCCCAAACTTTTGATCCCCACTGTATATATATATATATATATATATATATATATATATATATATATATACACAGAGAGAGAGAGAGAGAGAGAGAGAGAGAGAGATGCGTGGCTGTATGTATCTAAACACTCTGGCATTTGGGCACATTCCCGTTGTAATATGATAGCCTACATTCAGCTTTGATTTCCTTAAAAGAGATATCCGGCAAAAAAAAAAATTCTTCCAATGTGCCCGGGCTACAAAAACAAAATAACAAACTTTATTATCCGGCAAAAAAAATTTCTTCCAATGTGCCCGGGCTACAAAAAACAAAATAACAAACTTTAACTCACCTTTCCCCGCTCTCCTAGTGCTCCGATTTTGGTCTTGCATCTTCTGGGCCCAGTCCTCTTCTACATCTCGGAGCCCAACACATCACACTGTGATAAGCTTATACCCGGCCACAGCGATGTCCAGCCTCGACCGGTGATAGGCTGAGGGCAGTAACATGTTATGGGCCTGGGCAGCAGGGAGAAGATAGGGCCCAGGCTCCTTACAGGCCGCTCAGCTGCATATAAGGTGAGCAATGGAAGGAAAATTATAATTTGTTATTTTATTTTTGCAGCCCAGGCACAATGGATAAAAAAAAAAAAAATTCTACTGGATATCTCAATTAAACCACTCAGACTAGAAACTGTTTAGAAAATTCTTGGCAGGGAAGTTAAGCAAAAAGAACAAAAACAACAAAAACACAACAGATATCAGTTAATGGTGGAATGCGGGCAAAGATGGAATGCGGGCAAAGAGATGAATGATGTCATTGATAGATTCCTCCTGCAGATCTGTCATCTTCTGGTGGCATGGATGGATAGAGTGCAGGATGAATTATCCTCCCACACACAAGAAACCTTTGTAATATGTCCATATTAAATGACTGGAAATGTTTTTTTTCTTTTTTTTAAACACAGTATATATTTATATATAACAGTTTGTTTTAAGTATGTTCTTATCTTATGGCTTGTAGATAGGGCCAGGGAGACTGTGATGGGGATTATGTATGGTTTCTGGCAAATGCCTTTCTATTACTCACCCTGCTGTGATTGCACTGAAAGATCCATTGCCTGTACATCACTCCTCTGTGAGATGTATGTGCCGCTGTCTGTCACTCATCTCATGCCCTGCTCTGCACACAGCCTCTGTAATGTAAATGCTTTAGCCTCGCTTAACTTTGTAGAGTAAGGGAGTTTATTCTGTTGTAAATAAGTCCAAAGATGTATTTTTCGAGGATACAGACACGCTTGATAAAGTATATCACTTCCAAGGAAGAAGTGCTGGACTGGTGGTGCCCCTTTTTATGTTGAGGAAATATGTACATCAAATCTCCCACAATTCACCAGGCTCCTCTCTCTTATATGTACTTTTAATTGCAGTTATCATCTTGATTCCTTGTCATAAGAATAATGGTTAGTGTTAGACAATGTTCACATGGGGTAAAATGTGCACAATTATTCAAAACCTTTTTTTTTTTTCTTGTTTACTTTTTAATATCTATCTATCTATCTATCTATCTATATCTATCTATCTATCTATCTATCTATCTATCTATCTATCTATCTATCTATCTATCTATCTATCTATATATATATATATATATATATAAAGAGAAGGCCTGACTGACTGACTCTTTAATGCCCAGCCTAAACCATTGGACCTAGAAAGCTGAATTTTTTCACAGGTGTTGTTTTTAAGACATAGACGTGGAATAAGAAAGGATTTTTCAAAATTCAACCCTTAAAGGGGTTAACGTGGTAAAAACTTTTCTTTATATATTAACTGGCTCCATGGCCGGATGAAGTACACCTGTACGAAACAAACCGGTTAGTCGCCTCTGAGCCTCCCGTAACATCCACCTGCTCCCTCATTGTGCCTCCATCTGCTCGGTCATCTCGGCGGTGAGTTGCTGGATCTATTTTCTTGTTTATCGTATATTTGCTTCTCTATTTCTTTGATCCTGGCACCACTACTGGACTACAGTTTAATTATATTGGATGGACTGTTGTTTATTACTTCTGATACGTGGACTTTAGTTTTGTTTGTTCACATATGGACTTCCACCCTTATATTAGTACACGCGGTTTTGTTATGTGCCTCCCTTTATCTTCTCTTCATTTACTTTAGATTTGTAAATTACTTCTATTAAAAAAATCTTAATCCTTTCAGTACTTATGAGCTGCTGAAGTTGAGTTGTTCTTTTCTGTCTAAGTGCTCTCTGATGACACGTGTCTCGGGAACTGCCAAGTTTAGAAGTAAATTCCCATAGCAAACCTCTTTTACTCCGTGCAGTTCTCGAGACAAGTAGAGAAGTCAGCAGCTGATAATTATTGAAAGGATTAAGATTTTTTTAATAGAAGTAATATACAAATCTGTTTAACTTTCTGGATCCAGTTGATATAAAAAATAAAAAAAAAGGTTTTTCCTGGAATACCCCTTTAAGGGGGTGAAAAAGGGGTTGAAAGTTTGTATGGGAGTTCATAATTTTTGAAGCTAGAAGCTGTGTGTGTATGTGTGTGTGTTTGTGTATGTTCCAGCATCACGTCCAAACGGCTAAAGATATTAACATGAATTTTGGCACACATGTTACTTATATGTCAACAACAAACATAGGATATGTAATTTAACCCTTACTCACCCCCATTTGCCAGGGTCTAGGTTTTTGTTTAGATTTGCATGCAAAACAATGGGAAATGTATGTTCTCACATAACTTCCGTACGGCTGGAGATATTTCAATACCTGGTACACATATTACAGGTCGCGATAGGAGGTCGGGATGGGAGGTCGGGGTAGGAGGTCGAGGTAGGAGATCGAGATAGGATGGGATAGGAGGACTGGATATCAGGATGGCATAGGAGGTCGGGATAGGTGGTTGGGATAGGAGGTCGAGATAGAAGGTTGAGATAGGAGGTTGAAATAGGAGAATGGGAAAGAAGGACGGGATAGGAGGTTGGAATAGGAGAATGGGATAGGAGGTCCAGATAGGAGGTCCAGATAGGAGGTCAAGATATGAGGACGGGATAAGAGGTCGAGATAGGAGGTCGGGATAGGAGGTCAAGATAGGAGGATGGGATAGGAGGACGGGATGGGAGGATGGGATAGGAGGTCGAGATAGGAGGTCGAGAAAGAAGGTTGAGATAGGAGGACGGGATAGGAGGACGGGATAGGAGGTTGTGATAGGAGGTTGGGATAGGAGGTCAGGATAGGAGGACGAGATATGAGGACGGGATATGAGGACAGGATATGCGGATGGAATAGGAGGTCAGGATAGGATGTCGAGATAGGAGGTCGAGATAGGAGGCCGAGATAGGAGGACAGGATAGGAGGTAAAAATAGGAGAACGGGAAAGGAGGACGGGATAGGAGGTCAGGATAGGAGGACAGGATAGGAGGTCAGGATAGGAGGTTGAGATGGGAGGATAGGAAAGGAGGTCGGAATTGGAGTTCGAGATAGGAGGTCGAGATAGGAGGACGGGATAGGAGGTCGGAATAGGAGGTCGGAATAGGAGGTCGGGATTGGAGGTTGAGATAGGAGATCGGGATAGGAGGTCGAGATAGGAGAACGGGATATGAGGATGGGATAGGAGGACGGGATAGGAGGTCAAGATAGGAGGTCGGGATATGAGACCCCCCCATGTCGGCGATCAACGCAAATCGCTGGTGTGAATTTGCAGCGATTCCGGGTCATACTGGTCTCCGGTGACCCGGAAAATAAGGATTGGGGTTGTCCAAGACACCCATGATCACTCTGAAGGGATAGGAGTGAGGTGGCAGGTGCTACCCCTCCTATACCTGCCATTCTTCATCAGAAGCGACAGGCCAATAGCAGATCGAGGGCAGGGGGGTTAAAGTTCGGTTCCCCCCTTCCTGCCCACCCGCAGTAGTGCGGGCAAAATGGGGGAACCGTCGGTGACCAGCACCAGGGGTCTACCTACCATCAGCGGTGGCAGAGGCGATGATCGACGGCGGTGATCGGCGGGTGGCAATGATTTGTGACTGGCTCCCTGGTGCGGCGTGCTGCAGACTACGGAAGCTGGTAAGTTGCCTGACAACATCTGGAGGGCTACAATTTGGAGAGCACTATACAGTGATCTCTAAACTGTAACCCCCCAGATGTTGCAAAACTACAACTCTCAGCATGCCCTTACAGCTATTTGCTGTTTCAGCATGCTGGGATTTGTAGTTTTGCAACAGCTGGAGGGCTACAGTTTGGATATCACTGTACAGTGATCTCTAAACTCTGGCCCTCTAGGTCTTGCAAAACTACAACTCCCAGCATGCCCACACAGTAGTTTGCTGTCTGTGCATGCTGGGATTTGTAGTTTTGCAACATCTGGAGGGCCACAGTTTGGAGATCACTGTGCGGTGGTTTCTAAACCATGGCCCTCTAAATCTTGCAAAACTACATCTCTCAGCATGCCCACACACCAGCTTGCTTTCTGGGCATGCTGGTATTTGTATTTTTGCAACGTCTGGAGGGCAACCGTTTGGAGATTACTGTGGGGTGGTTTCTAAACCTTGGCCCTCTCAAACTTGCAAAACTGCAACTCCCAGCAAGTACGAACAGCAAACGGCTTTCTCGCCATGCTGGGAGTTGTAGTTGCGTACCTGCAGCTGTTGCATAACTACATCTCCCAGAATGCCCTTCGGCAATCAGTACATTCTGGGAGTTGTAGTTTTACAACAGCTAGAGGCACACTGGTTGGAAAATACTGAGTTAGATAACAGTACCTAACTGAAGGTTTCCCAACCAGTGTTCCTCCAGCTGTTGCAAAAGTACAACTCAAGCATGCATGGTCTGCCAGTGCATGTTGGAATTTGAAGTTTTGCAACATCTGGAGGTTTGTCCCCCCCCCCATGTGAATGTACTGGCAGGTTTACAGTGAGTTTCCTGCTTCAAGTTTGAGCTGCGGCAAATTTTCCGCCGCAGCACAAACTCCTAGCGGGAAACTCACTGTAAACCTCGTTTACCTGTGTGAATGTACCCTATAAACACTACACGAACACAAAATAAAGGGTAAAACATTACATATACACCCCCTTACACTGCCCCCCCACAAGAAAAATGAAAACATATCGTATGGCAGTGTCTCCAAAACGGAGCCTCCAGCTGTTGCAAAACAACAACTCCCAGAATTTCCGGACAGCCAATGACTGTCCAGGCATGATAGGAGTTTAGCAACATCTGGAGGCACCCTGTTTGTGAATCACTGGTGTAGAATACCCCTATGTCTACCCCTATGCAACCCCTTATTTAGTCCTCAAATGCACAATCAATGGTGCTCTCTCACTTTGGAGCCCTGTCGTATTTCCAGAAAACAGTTTAGGGCCACATATGGGGAATTTTTGTACTCGGGAGAAATTGCGTTACAAATTTTGGAGGGCTTTTTATCCATTTAACCCTAATGAATAGGAAAAGTTGGTGTGTAAACTGTGTAAAAAAATTTAAAAAAAATATCACACTAACATGCTGGTGTTGCTCCATACTTTTTATTTTCAGAAATGGCAAAAAGAAAAAAGACCCCCAACATTTTTTACGCAATTTCTAATCTGTATGGAAATACCCCATATGTGGGCGTATAATGCTCTGGGGGCGCACAACAAGGCTCAGGTATGTACGCACTATGTACATATGAGGCCTAAATTGGTGATTTGCACAGGGGTGGATGATTTTACAGCGGTTCTGACATAAACGCAAAAAAATAAACACCCACGTGTGACCCCATTTTTGAAACTTCACCCCTCACCAAAGTGACAAGGGGTATAGTGAGCCTTAACACCCCACAGGTGTTTGACTAATTTTCGTTAAAGTTGCATGGGAAAACGAAAAGAAAAAAATATTTTTTTTAACTAAAATGTTGGTGTTATCCAAAATTTTTCATTTTCACAAGGGAAAATAGGAAAAAAAGCCCCTCAAAATTTGTAACCTTATTTCTTGTGCGTAAAAATATACCCCATATGTGGATGTAAAGTGCTCTGCAGGCGAACTACAATGCTCAGAAGAGAAGGAGCGCCATTGGGCTTTTGGTGAGAAAATTTGCTCGGATTTGAAGGCCATGTGTGTTTACAAAGCCCCCATAGTGTCAGAACAATGAACATGTTACCCCATTTTGGAAACTTCACCCCTCACGGAATGTTTTAAGGAGTATAGTGAGCATTTATGCCCCACAGGTGTCTGACCGATTTTTGGAACAGTGGTCCGTGAAAACGGAAAATGTAATTTTTCATTTGCTCAGCCCACTGTCCCAAAGACCTGTCAAACGCCAGTGGGGTGTAAATGCTCACTGCACCCCTTATTAAATTCTGTGAGGGGTGTAGTTTCCAAAATGAGGTCACATGTGGGGGGGTCCACTGTTTTTGCACCACGGGGGCTCTGTAAACGCAAAAGGCCCCCAACTTCTATTCCAAACAAATTCTCTCTCCAAAAGATCAATAGCACTCCTTCCCTTCTGAGCATTGTAGTGCGCCAGCAGAGTACTTGACGTCCACACATGGGGTATTTCCATACTCAGAAAAAATGGAGTTACAAATTTTTGGGGGCATTTTCTTCTATAACCCCTTGTAAAAAGTAAAAATTGGGGGATTTTAGTGAAATTCTAACTTTAACGAAAAGTCGTCATACTCCTGTGGGGTGTGTTAAGGCTCACTGTACCCCTTGTTACATTCCTTGAGGGGTGTAGTTTCCAAAATATTATGCTATGTGTTTTTTTTTTTTTTTTTTTTTTGGTGTTCTGGTACCACAGAGGCTTTCTAAATGTGACATGCCCCCCAAAAACCATTTCAGCAAGATTTGCTTTCCAAAAGCCAAATGTGAGTATCTCCGTAGTCGGGAGAAATTTTGGGGGGCTTTTTTCCCTTTTACCTCTTGTCTAAATGAAAAGTATAGGGCAACACCAGCATGTTAGTGTAAAAATTATTTTTTTTACACTAACATGCTGGTGTAGACCCCAACTTCACCTTTTCATAAGGGGTGAAAGGAGAAAAAGCCCCCCAAAATTTGTTAGGCAATTTCTCCCGAGTACGTAGATACCCCATATGTGGCTCTAAACTGTTGCCTTGAAATACGACAGGGCTCCGAAGTGAGAGAGCGCCATGCGCATTTGAGGCCTGAATTGGGGATTTGCATAGGGGTGGACATAGGGGTATTCTACGCCAGTGATTCCCAAACAGGGTGCCTCCAGCTGTTGCAAAACTCCCAGCATGCTTGAACAGTCAACGGCTGTCCGGCAATACTGGGAGTTGTTTTTTTGCAACAGCTGGAGGCTCCATTTTGGAAAGAGTGGCGTGCCACTCGCAAACTTCCAGCCTGATACTCACTGTAAGCCCCCTGCCCATGTGAATGTACCCTGTACATTCACAGGGGGGGGGGGGAACCTACAGCTGTTGCAAAACTACAACTCCCACAATGCACAGTCTATCAGTGCATGCTGGTAGTTATAGTTTTGCAACAGCTGGAGGCACACAGGTTGGGAAACACTGAGTTAGGAAACAGACAATGTTTCCCAACAAGTGTGCCTCCAGTTGTTGCAAAACCATAACTCCCAAACATTCTCAGGCATGCTGGAAGTAGTAGTTCTTTAGAGCCAGATGTTGCCGAACTACAACTCCAAGCATGCTTGGAGTTGTAGTTTTGCAACATCTGGAGGACTACAGTTTGCAGACCACTAATACAGTGGTTTCCAATCTGTGCCCTTTCAGATGTTGCAAAACTACAACTCCCAGTATGCCAAAATTGTCCAGGCATTCTGGGAGTTGTAGTTCTGCAACATCTGAAGGGCCAGATTTTACAGAACTACAACTCCCAGCATGCCTGGACAGTAAGGGCATGCTGAAGATGTGTAGTTTTGCAACATCTGGAAGGGCACAGTGGTCTCCAAACTGTGGACCTCCAGATGTTGCAAAACTGCAACTCCCAGCATGCCCAGACGCCAAGGGCTGTCTGGGCATGCTGGGAGTTGTAGTGTAAGGGGACCAGATGGAGCAGTCCAGATCGCTTTACGGTGGTCTGGACTGCTGCAAAGGTCCCGCGACACCGCCGAAGATCCACTCACCTGTCACCTCCGCCGCCGGGATCCGGGTCTTCAGGGACGAGGTAAGTACCGGGGCTGGGCCCCAGCACTCCCCCGTCCCTCGCGGCGTCCTCCGGTCTTCCTCCCGTCCTCTCCGGACTTCCAGGGGCAGGGCAGGAGGAAGTAACTGCCCCCCCCCTGATTGGTCGGTTAGCTAACCAAGGAATCGCAGGGGATAGGAGGAGGTGGCAGGCTTGCCACCTCGCTCCTATACTCCAGCATGGTCCTGGCTGTCTGTGACAACCGGGATCATGCAAAATTACCGGGCGGTCGGGTCCCAGAGACCCGATCAGACCGGTATCGCCGCAGATCGCAAGGGAGATTTCCCTTGCGATTTGCAACGATCGTCGACATGGGGGGCCTACATAGCTATCACGCCCCCTCCCGTAGGCTTGTATTGAGGGGCGGAGCGTGACATCACACGGGGGCGGAGACGTGACATCACACGTCGCGGGCCCAGCGGTCGACCGTAATCAGACCCGGAGCGAACACGCTAAGGGGACTGATTATAAATGGGGTGCCGTGTGCCTGATCACGGGCGTCCCCAGCTGCGGGACGCCCGTGATCAGGCATCTTATCCCCTATCCTTTGGATAGGGGATAAGATGTGTAAGCAACGGAGTACCCCTTTAAGTGGTTAACTCTGGACTGTATATGGAAAATTGATTAATTATATCTGATAATGCATGTATTAACATGCTGTGCATTAAAGCGTACCTCTCATGATCTTGTAAAATGGTATAATCCTCCCAGTTCACTGCCCCCATCATGATAAACAACCCCCTGCCTTATTTTTTTTTAGTTTTCTACCTTGATATTGCTCCGTATTTTCTGCTCAGTTTCAGTCAGATTCACAGACTGTGAATGGGGCGTTCCTCAGCAGGTATGACATCATCTGAAGCCATTCAGGGGAGAACTTCCTTCTTCACTCTGCTACACACAGCCCAGAGGAGTACAGTGTGAGATGAGTTATGATTGGTTAAGGCTGAACCCCCCCCCCCCAGCACTTTAGACTGTATTTGCTGATTTTGGACTTCTGCCAGGCTAGCAGAAGTCCAAAGTCTGTGGAAGAGATGGGGGGGAAATGTGCTCTGGACAAGTAGGGATACACCTAGTGGCAGCTTTGTTAAACACAAATAAAACATGGAAAACTTCATCCATAAGGAGTGCAATAGCAGAAATTAGTTTTAATGGGAGTGCCCATTTAAAGATCATTACAACGACTCAATATCACAGGTGAAATTCCCCTCCCACATCATCTCTCCCATGATGGATAGCAAGTGCTTTTTATGGCTGAGCCTTTACATGGTTCAAATATCCGCATACTAATGAACCACAACATTTTAGAGAACTGATCCCCACCACGATGGGTCTCATAGGTGGTAGGAATCAGTTCTTATGAACCTTTGGGAGACCTTGATAGGTGGAGGTAACAGGTTTGTGTACCTAGAGGTACTCCTTTTCATAGGGGATGCCTCAATGCATGCCTTCCAGCAAAAGCAGCATAAAATCTTCCTAACATTGGTTGGTGGGGTTAAAACTAAGCTTGTGATAAGTTTAATGGTCACTTAGTAATTCTTCATTCAAAGAGCACTACAATTGTGTATTGAAGCAGATGACTGACCACCATTAATCGGCTGCTTTAACCTTCAAATCCTGATTATTTTCGAGTTCTGTCAATGCACTTCTCTTCTGTCTAGTTAAATTGTCCCGCTGGTTTAAACAGGCTCTTTAAGGAGATTAACTCCTGCAGAACCAGATCCAGGAATTTATTCATAATCCCACTCTGGAATTGAACTGGATAAAATCCAGGATTATTTAAAGAAAGATTTTTGGTAGAACTGAAAAACCGAGTAAATGACATTAACTTCAAACTATACAAGTCCCACAATGTAATTTGATCTTGTACAGAACTACAAACAAAAGAAACAGAATCACTACTTGCATCCAATTCATAGTATAATTAAAGTTACAAAGAATGATGCCCTTTTAGAGACTAAAGAGAGTTGTTTATATCGGATTATTCAAGGGCAAAGGCCCCATATACCATTCTTGTATGCAGGAATTATACTTTGCATTCATTTCTAGATAGATCACATTATTGCTTCCATCAAAATCTACTGAAAATTGATTGGTAAAAAGGAAAGATTACTTTAGGCTTTGATACTTGATTAAAGCATTTTTATGTATCTCTGTCCATCTGAAAAATGCAACCTAAGCATAGCTTACTTTGTAGAACACTTTTCCTCTTATGATCTGTGACCCTGCTTTGAGCACAGTGACTTTGCAAGTTATCTTATTGGCAGACGTTCGGCTCTCCCAATAGAGAACATTTGGTATCATGTCAATTAGAAAGTACTGCACAATGTTGAACAATACAGCCTCAATGTATGCCAGTTCCAAACTGCTTGCAAGGGCTTAATTTATGTAAATGAATAGGGACAAAAGAACAGCACCCCAAGGGCGCAAAGGTCATGTGTGAAACAGAATTGTAATTACCCAATAGCTGACTGACCATAATGAATGTCATATTTCTTAATTTGAATTATTCCTATTAGAGATGAGCGAATCAAAGCAGATGAACCCAAATTCGTTACGAATTTCAGGATTTATTTCATTTGCAACGGATGCGAATATCGCCACAATTCTATTGCGCAAATCGCTTCATTAAACACCATTTTACATTTCAGGCTTCAGGACACCTAAAATGGCAGTTCATGGGGCAGGGGATGCTGGGAAGGTGGGAAGGCAAGGCAGGAAGGGAGGTAGGTGGGATGACCCTGAATCACATGCAAGATGCAGCCGATCAGCATTCATTGACCCTTGTGATGTTACATCCCTATAAAATCGGCAGCCATTTTGCGGCTGCTCATTTCATGCCATACACCGCAGAGAGAGGACGGACTGCGTGTCTCTGTGTGTTACACAGAGACGCTGATTTGATCATACCGCAGTGTTCCACTGCCAACTGCCAGTTACATAAGTGTTGTGGACAGAGAGCAGTGCAGTGCTTGGATTTTTACGCTAGCCATTAACCTCCCAGTCACGTTATTCAGCATTTTATCAGAGAAGGGCAGATAGCTTTTCGTTGCCTCAGACATATCGACAAGCTGCCTTAACTTCATGAACCATATCACAGGAGGCAGGAATGATTTTTCAGCGCAATTCTGTGTATTTTTTCCACAAAAATCATCTGCTGCTTATACTAGTCTGTAGATGGTAAAATAACCAGCAGTTCATACCATTCTTAATACTCTGTGACAGGGTGCAATTTATTTTTTATTTTTTTTGTGGTGCGGCACTGTTGTGTCCTGCTGCTGTGAAAAAAATATTTTTTTTCTGCTGGCCTGTAGTGCATTTGTCTGCCCTCATACGTGCATACCACATACCTACTGTTTTGTATCTTTAAATCTGTAACAAGACTAGATACTGGAAAAGTCCAGGCAAAAGTAATAACTTACTGGTGTTTTACGAAAATACGTTTTCCAAGTGTACTGTAGCGCATTTTTTTGCCCTCATACGTGCATACCACATGCCTACATCTAAGTAGTGCACTTTTTTTTTTACCTGTTAATCTGTAATAAGCCTACATACAGTGAAAGGTCAGGAAAAAGTAATCACTGGCGGTTGTTTTATGAAAATATGTTTTCCAAGTGTACTATAGCGCATTTTTTTGCCCTCATATGTGCATACCACATACCTACACCTAAGTAGTTTACCATATTGTACCTGTTCATCTGTCAAGGGCCTAATTAATATGAAAGTCCAAGCAATAGTAATCACGGTCTGGTGTTTTAAAAAAAAAATACAGAGTTTTTAGGCTTATTGTAGCGCATTTTTCTGCCCTCATCAGTGCACACCGTGTACATACATCTAAGTAGTGTACCATTTTGGACCTGTTAATCTGTCAAGGGCTTACATACTGTGAAAGTCCAAGCACTAGTACTCACCGGCTGGTGTTTTACAAAAATACACAGTTTTTAGGCTCATTGTAGCACATTTTTCTGCCCTCATAAGTGCCTACCCCATACCTACATCTAAGCAGTGTACTATTTTGTACCTGTTAAATCTGTCAAGGGTCTATATACTGTGAAAGGACAACCAAAAGTAATCACCTACTGCTGTTCTAGACAAATACTGTTTTAAGAGTAGTGAAGCATATTGTACTATCCTCATATACACACTAAGTATGTCAGGCAGAGAAGTGCCAGGACGTACAGAGTGCAGAGGAGTGGCAGAGGCCTAAATCCTTCAGGCAGAGGTTGCAGCAGAGTAGGGGCGAGTGGCAGCAGGAGTCGCAGCAAGAGGCATGAGCTCCTGTTATCAGCTAGCGGTCGTGTCTTCACCAGCAACCCATCTGCTGTCGTCGATTGGTTAACACGCTCATCCACTTAATCACAAGTGACATCTGACACCCCCAGTCAACAGTCGGTGGGTTCCTCAGACACAACCTTAAGAGACAACAGTGTGCGCCCACTTATGCAACGGTGCAGAAGTTGAATGTGCTCCTTTCTAAGTTGCTGGTGCTTCAGCCCCTCCCTTTTCAAGTGGTGGACTCTGCACCTTTCAGAGAACTGATGGCTTGTGCCGAACTGAGGTGAAGAGTAACAAGTTGTCATTTCTTTGTGAAGAAGGCAGTACCAGCCCTGCACAATTTTGTGGAAGAGAAGGTGGGCTAGTACTTGAGCCTGTCTGGGTGTACCAAAGTGCACGGCAGCACTGACGGCTGGAGTTGTAACTACGGTCAGGGACAACACATGTCCTTTACGGCTCACAGGGTGAATGTGGTTCCTGTACAGCCACAACCCCAACTTGGACAGGTCATGCCGCTACCTCCTCCATGCTGTCAGCCCATTGGTCCTGTGACAGTGTGCGACTCCGCCTCCTCATCCTCCACTGTGTCCTGAGCCACCACTGCCCGGACAAATCTCAGTGGCCCTTCAGCATACCATTCGTGCAGGGCACGGTGGTGTCACATGGTTTGCCTTGGCGAAAAGAGTCACACAGGCGAGGAACTGCTAAAAGTAATTTGTTAAGAAATTAAAGCATGGCTTACTCCACGAAATCTGGAAATGGGAACCATGGTGACTGACAACGGGAAGAACATCTTGGCCAGGCTTCGACAAGGAAAGTTGAAACATGCGCCCTGCACACGTTTTAAATCTGGTTGTCAAGCAGTTCCTGAAGTGTTCCCCCCATTTGTAAGACATCCTAAGAATGGGAAGGAAACTTTGCACGCACTTCAGCCACTCGTACACCGCAAAGCACCCCCCCCCTTGAGCAGCAGTGTCAGAATGGTATCCCCCAACATAGTCTGATTTGTGATGTTGCCACACGTTGGAATTCCACCCTGCACATGTTGGACTGTCTGTACGAACAGAGAAAAGCCATCACTGATTTCTTGATGACCCAAGCGTATAGGAGTAATCTCGTGGGTAACTTCAATGTGAACCAGTGGCAGCTAATACGTGACACCTGCCATTTGCTCAGGCCCTTTGAGTAAGCCACATTATATGTAAATCGCCAGGATTACGGGATGAACAACGTCATTCCACTGCTTCATATCCTACAACAAGTGTTGGAAATGATGGCTGCTCAGGGCAATGGAGACATTGTGCCTACATCTCACGGCCACATGAGCCCTGTGGGGGCTGAACTGGAGGAGGAGGGGCACAGTGGAATACAGTTCAGGTTTGATGAGATGGGCGGTGTTTCTAGTCATATGGCAGGAGAGGAGGATCATGATGAACTAGAGGTGCTGGAAGGTAATGAGGAAAGTGAGACAGAGAACCCAGACACACAGTGGCAGTATGCAGTGGAGACGGAGGCAGGGAGTCCCTCCAAGTCACTTGCACAAATGGCACAATACATGCTCATTTGCTTGCGTAGTGACAGACGAATTGTCACCATTCGGCAGCGGGATGACTTCTGGGTGTCCACCTTATTGGACACTCGATACCGGCACAAAATGGGTGCCTTTTTTACACCCACTGAGATGGAGGACAAACTGACTGGTGCCATTGTCCATCCACTAGCAGGCCTTACTTGGGGGGCCCTCTGCGCTCACTTTCCACTGCCATGGCTGCTGGGGAGGGGTGGGGTGGCAGGAGTAGTACCAGCTCCATCAGCAGTAGCCTGAGTCTACAGTCGCTGGTGAGTACCTTTCTTCACCCGCATAGTGAAGCAACTCATCAGCAGCAGGTAGACATGGAGCAGGACCTGAACCAGCAGGTGATGGCATACCTTGACATGCCCATGCTAACACACCTTGAAGATCCGCTGGACTTCTGGGCAGCCAAACTCGATTTGTGGCCGCAACTAGCAGAGTTTACTCTGGAAAAGCTGTCCTGCCTGGCCAGTAGTGTGGCATCAGAGTGGGTGTTTAGTGTGGCTGGGGCTATAGTCACCCCAAGGAGAACTTGTCTGTCCATGAAAAATGTGGAGAGACAGACCTTTGTGAAGATGAATCAGGAATAAATCAGTCAGGATTTCCACCCACCAATGCCAGATGCATCAGAGTGGATTGACCAGGGTGCTGCACCAACAGTGCACAAATATGGATAGTGCCATACATATTTAAGGCACTGTTCCCCAGTTACAAACATTCCAGCCACCTTCATCACTGGGCACTGGTATTGCCACCCACCGCACCACTCTGTCATCGGGTCACTTTCAGGACTCCTGATGCTGCTGCTGCCACCAAAAGGCTGACTCATTCAGCCACTATTTTGTCTCCTTGTACTTCTGCCAACTCCAGGCTGTGCCATTCAGCCACTATTTGGTCTCCTCATGCTTCGGCCAACTCCAGGATGTACCATTCAGACACTACATGGGCTCCTTATGCTTTACCCACCTCCAGGATGTGTCATTGAGGCAATGTATTGATTTCTGATGCTGCTGGGACTGTCTTGGATATTACAATTACATGCTCAATCGAGATTTCAACATTCTTTTAATGTTAGGGGCTGTGAAGCCTTTTTATGTAGGCATCCTGCTGCCTGCTCCTGGCTGTGTGTTTCAGCAACTGTATGGTTTTGTGATGCTGCTGGGCCTGTGCCTAAAATTTTTTTGAGGTTAGCACTAGCTAACATACATTTTGTATACAGATTTCAACATTAACATTTTAATGTTAGGGGTTGTGAAGCGCTCGTGTAAACTCATGCTGATGCCACCTAGAGGCTCTGTCATTGTGCTTCCATGTGACATGTGACTCCTTGTTACATTTGGCCCTTTGTATCCACACGCCAGGGCCCGGGACACTAAAACTTGGGAGTTAAAAGTTCAATTTAAAAATCCTTAATTTAAATTTCTAAATCTTAAATAAAAAATAAATTTAAAAAAAAGTCATACATTTCAATGTTTTCCTCATGCTGAGGCCAACTCCAGGCTTTGTCATTCAGGCAATATATGGTTTACTGATACCGTGGCTGGGCCTGGGTCTGGGAATAAAAATGTTGTTATGGTAGGCAGCACCAGCTATCCATAATCTTTATTTAAAATTTCTAAAATTCTTGATTTTTTTTCTATGGGATTGTGAAGCCCTGTGGTCTCCTCATGCTTCAGCCAACTCCAGGCTGTCATTCAGGCAATATATACTCTCCCAGCATTATTGCCATGTTGATACCAGACCAGTAATAAAAGGAATATTGCCAAGAACTAGCAGAAACCAGGAACTGTGGATACTGACCACCGGCTGTTGTAATTGACTGACTATCCCAGGTGGTAGATTTACCATTTTGAAGTTCCTCAGTTCCAGTAGACTTTAAGTCGTTCATTCTTTGTTGTGGTTCTTCAGTTGCAGAATTAAGTTGTCTCATGTTTTCCTGTTCCTCTGATGAGCTAATGTCACTGGAACACACAATACTCATATTGTCATCTAATGAAGGATCCTTTTCTTCAGACAACGTATGTATCATTTTCTTATTTGGAATGTCAACTGGTATTCTGACAATTTTCGTGAAGCCCTAGGGTCTCCTCATGCTTCAGACAACTCCAGGCTGTGCCATTCAGACACTACATGGTCTTCTCCTACTGATGCCACCACCAGGCTCTGTCATTGTGCTGACATGTGACATGGGATTCCTTGTTAGATTAGGTCCTTTGTACCCACACGCCGGGGCCCGGGCCACTAAAACTTGGGATTTAAAAGTTCCATTTGAAAATCCTCAATTTCAATTTCAAAATCTAAGATTTCTATTTCAAATTCTTGTATTTCAATGGTCTCCTCATGCTTCAGCCACCTTCAGGCTGTACCATTCAGACACTACATGGGCTCCTTATGCTTCCCCCCCCCCCTTCAGGCTGTGTCATTCAGCCAATATGTATCATTTTATGATGCTACTGGGACTGGGATATTAACTTCAAATATGTTCTGGTAGCACTAGCTAACATAAATGCTTAATTGAGATTTCAAGATTGATCTTTCAATGTAAGGGGTTATGAAACCTAGGGTGTACTGCTGATGCCTCCTCCTGACTGCTCCTGTGTCTTTCAGGAATGACTTGGCTTACTGATCCTTCTGGGCTTGGGCCTTACATTTTTGGATGTTTAGCACAAGCTAAATACATGCTTCATAGAAATTTCAACATTGATCTTTCAATGTAAAGGGGTTATGAAACCCTCGGGTGTACTGCTGATGCCTGCTCCTGACTGCTCCTGTGTCAGGAATTACTTGGCTTACTGATGCTTCAGGGCTTGGGCCTTAAATGTTTGTATGTTTTGCACTAGCTGACACACATGCTTAATTGAGAGTTCAACATTGATCTTTCAATCTTAGGGGTTATAAAATCCTCTTGTGTACTGCTGATGCCTTTTCCTGACTGTGTCTTTCAGGAACTACTTGGCTTACTGATGCTTCTGGGCTTGGGCCTTAAATTTTTCCATGGTAGCACTACCTAAGATGCATCTTCAATAGAGATTTCTACATTCACCTTTTAATTTTAGAGGTTGTGAACGCCTCTTGTCTGCTCATGCTTCTTCCTGCTATACTCTGTCAGCCCGTTGGTCCTGTGACAGTGTACGACTCCTCCTCCTCCTCCACCGTGTCCTCAGCCTCCACTGCCCGGACAAGTCTCAGTGGCCCTTCAGCATACCATGTGTGCAGGGCACGGCGGTGTCACACTGTTCTTCAGATGGTTTGCCTTGGCGAAAAGTGTTGGAAACAATGGCTGGTCAGGGCAATGGAGACGCTGCATCTACATCTCACGGCCACATGAGCCCTGTGGGGGCTTGTTAGATTTGGCTCTTAGTACCCACACGCCGGGGTCCGGGACTCTAAAACTTGGGAGTTAAAAGTTCAATTTCAAAATCGTTCATTTAAATTTAAATAAAAAAATCATACATTTCAATTGTCCCCTCATGCTTCAGCCAACTCCAGGCTGTGTCATTCAGGCAATATATGGTTTACTGATGCTGCTGCTGGGCCTGGGAAAAAATTTTTTGTTTGTTATGGTAGGTAGCACTAGCTATCCAAAATCTTCATCTTAAATTTCAAAAATCTTGTGTTTTTTCTTGGGAATTGTGAAGCCCTGGTGTGTACTCATTCTTCAGCCAACTCCAGGCTGTGTCATTCAGGCAATATATGGTTTACTGATACCGCTTCTGGGCCTGGGTCTGGGAATACAAATTTTGTTATGGTAGGTAGCACTACCTATCCAAAATCTTTGGTTTAAATTTCTGAATTCATCTTTTAATCTTAGGGAATGTGAAGGCTTATTGTCTACTCATGCTGCTACCAACTCCAGGCTGTGCCATTCAGCCACTATATGGTCTCCTCATAGTAATGCCACCTCCAGGCTCTGTCATTGTGCCGCTCTGCGGCAGTGATTCTAAAAGCGATGCCGGTAATCTGCATGATATTCTGAATAACAGTATTATTTCACTATCCCAGCACACTCCATATGCGTTTTAGAACACAGCAAAGTGTTCTATACCCCTATTAAGGCTCTCTGTAGGCCTGAAACAACCGTTTTTAATATAGATTTGCCATGAATAAAGATCAGATCAAAACAATTTTTTACAAAAATTCGGCGAATTGGCCAAATCAAATTTTTGAAAAGTTTGCTCATCTCTAAATCCTATGTAAAGATTGAAGAAATCTTTTCTAATTATGTCAATTTGGTTAATATAATTTCCTAAAGTTCTAGTATTGCCATTGGTGTCAGATATGTGGTCTTCTGAATGATATGACATCATATTAAAGGGGCATTCCAGGCAAAAATGTTTTTTTTTTTATATATCAACTGGCTCCGGAAAGTTAAACAGATTTGTAAATTACTTCTATTAAAAAATCTTAATCCTTCCAATAGTTATTAGCTTCTGAAGTTTTTTGTGTAACTGCTCAATGATGATGTCACTTCTTGGGAGCTGTGCATAATGGGAGAATATCCCCATAGGAATTGCACAGCTCCCGGGACGTGAGTCATCAGGAAGCAGTTAGACAGAAAACAGCAACTCAACTTCAGAAGCTAATAACTATTGGACGGATTAAGCTTTTTTAATAGAAGTAATTTACAAATCTGTTTAACTTTCCGCAGCCAGTAGATATATATAAAAAAAGTTTTGGCCTGGAATACCCCTTTAAGGTTCAAACAAGTTGGCAGTCATTCTCGGAACAGATTTTGCCACTTTGTCTTCCGTTACTTTAGCTCATGGTCATGTGGTTGGGGCATTAGCTCTGGAGTCAAAGAGTTTGGTCCTTACTTATTGGACAGATGGTGCAGAAATTATACCTTTAAAGTGGGGTTACATCTATTTTTACATAGTGCCTATTTTAAGGGGTTTTAGATTAGATAAATGAGTATAAACTGATGCATTATGTGAATTAATTATATCTGTAAATATAAGTAAGTATCAAAAAGCAATCATTTTTTAAAGGCAACCCTACCAATATAAGTTGGGTGCTTTCTTGCTTTTTCCTTGTTGCTATGGGATACGTCCTGATCGCAGTACTTTTTTTTCTGATCAGACAGGCACAGCTGCTCAGTTCTTCTCACACACAGTGAATATACAGCCAAATAGATTACGGCATAAACAGCTGCTACATTGCATAAAGCTCATTTACTTACTTATTATGAGGGATTCTATTTGTCTGGCTGAATATTTACTGCCCAGGAACAGGTAAACATACATTATGAATGGCTATAGTTTCTATATTGCAGTCTGTAACACTAAGGGCAGGAATGATATTATTCACTATAAAACTAAACTCTGAGTTGAAGAGAAGAGATAACTTTACCATTATGAAGATTACATTCTCCTGATGGATGGCTTACATTGTGCAGCACAGGAAAGCAAAATGGGAAACTCCACTCCACATTTTCATATGAAAAGGGGATTGAATAAAAGAAGGCAGAGACAAGGAAATAAGGTCGTCTTTGCATTCTTTTTCAGAGGTAGACATTTAATTCATCCTAGCAAAATATTAAGTTTGTTGTGGAGAGTGGATTGTGGTAAAACCCTTCAATCCTGCTTTTGTTTTGGAGTTACTCTTTAATTGTTCTGTTTCCATTGATTAGGGACAGCCTCCTGCACAAGTTGGCTCAGGCCTCCTTATTCCAGTTTGTTACACTGCCTTCTTCTGGTCTCTGCTTTTGCCTTACCCTTCTAGGCACCATGCTAGAAGGAGCCAGTGCAATGGGAGGCAGCTGGTTCAAGAGATGGAAAGACCACTGCTCGAGATGACACTCCTATATTGGTCTGTTATAACGCTGTTAGAGGGTCCCCTAAGATTACGGGACAGTGCAGCCCGACGGATAGTGTGTACTCTCATCCAAAGTTGCTAAAAGTACTTCCATGCGGTGTTATGTTACCCCAGCACTTCCCTTCACACCATGTGCACTTACCTGCCACCTATATGCTGATGTCCAACCCTTCTAGCAGGATGATAGTTGTTGTTTTGTTAGTGTGTAGTATCCTGGAGTTGAGTTACTTTTTGCTACTCTAAACACTGTTCGGAAGGCTGTAGTCTTTAAAGAGGAACTCTGCTGCTAGACATCTTATTCCCTATCCAAAGGATAGGGGATAAGATGTCTGATTGGGGGGGGGGTTCCGCCGCTGCCCCAAAAAGTAATCTCCCGCAGCACCCGGCATTCTAAACAAACGCCGAGTTTTCTGCACCAGGTTTTCTGCAGGCCATCTGCTTCCGCATGTGTGCTTTCTGTCTTTCCATGACCACTTTCTATCCGCTCTCTTCCTCAGCTCACTACACTTTACAAACTGCCTGCCTGCTGCTGGTACCAGTCGCTCATTGTTTGCTGCAGTATGTGGGGGCCACATGTTTTCAGGCTCTGCCTTTCTGTTTATGGAAGCCTCACTTCCAAAAAACAGTGATGGCTGCCACCTCCATTATATTTTAACCATGTGCTGCACATGATGTTCTGCATTAATAGCATAAGTGAATGAGAAGGGTGCTGTGTCAATTCTATGCCCTGTGTGCCATATAGCGTCTGTGTAGCTGACAAACTACACAGATGCTATAGTAATAGTAGCCTTCTATGCACCTAATATTAGTTAATAACTCAAAGCAGGGGGCACGTTGGTTGGGAAACATTGAACTACAGGATTTTGTTTAAGGAAGCTGGATCTACACTGCACAAGTTAATAGCTTTGCTCAATTCATTTGAATTGCAAAATCTGGGAATGAAGTGCAGAGTTAATTGAAGGACATAGAATACGCCAATAACTAAGTTTTATATTTGTATTGCTCTGACTTGCATTATACAATATAACAGTGCCTTCATTTGTTTTACTTGATGCTTTATTTACTGTGAGCAAAGAATAATACAGTCATTTAGAAGGTGTAAAATGTGTGGGTGTTCAGCACTTTGTCTTATTTTTCTTTTACTATCCAAATTGTGCACCAAAGAAAATTATAGCATTGATGTTTACTGCACCTTAATTTTTGGACAAATCTGGTGGGTTTTCAGGGTTCATGGACATTTGCCATCTGTTGCTCTAGGATTGTGCCTGCTGAGGAGCAGTATCTCTATATGGTCTTTTCAGGGCCCAACAGTAAATCCAAAATATTGGAAGTGTAAAATGTTAGTATAAGAAAAACAATTAGATATAGGGCAAATATAGTTAAAAGTTGATGCTTACAACAGATTCTGAACTTGTGGTAGGTGAACATCAGGGGCTACTTGTGGTGCTCCCAGGCCATGCTTCTTTCCCAGACTTATTACTCCTTATTTGACTATTGAAAGATGCATATGTTATAGGATTAATGCAACAGTATGTAAAGCATTGTAAGAGACTTCATTTATTATAGGGGCACTGTTGCATTGTTATTGTTATGCAGACATTGTTGCATATAGGGGAATCACTTGAGAGGGTGCAGAGACCCTTCTGCCACATGAGAAAACTCTTGTCTTATAAATGGCAAAAAGCAGATGGGGTCCCTGGAACAAATTTTGCACTGGGGCCCCAGAGCCTTGAAGGTGCATTCCAGGTTTTATTAACTTTTCAGCAGCGTGTCCATGATGCAAAGTTATATCTTAACCCTTTAAGGACCCATTTTCACCTTAAGGACTCAAAACAATCTTCGTTTTTGCACTTTCGTTTTTTCCTCCTCATCTTCTAAAAATCCTAACGTGTTCAATTTTGCACCTACAGACCCATATAAGGGCTTGTTTTTGCATCACCAATTGTACTTTGTAATGACATTACTTTATAAGATAATCTACGGCAAAAAAAGAATATTTGTGGCGTGAAATGAAAAGAAAAAACGTAATTTTGCTATTTTTTAGGGCTTCTGTTTCTACGCAGTGCACTTTTTGGTAAAAATGACACATTATCTTTATTCTGTAGGTCCATATGGTTACAGTGATACCCAATCTATGTAGGTTTTTATTTATTTTACTACTTATTGTATTACTTAAAAAAATATATAACTACATACACCAAAATTAGTATGTTTAAAATTGCCATCTTCTGACCCCTATAACTTTTTCATTTTTCCACGTATGGGGCTATATGAGGGCTTATTTTTTTGTGCCATGGTCTGTAGTTTTTATCGGTACATTTTTCTTTTGATGAGACTTTTTGATCGCTTTTTATTACTATTTTTATGGTATATGAAGTTGACAAAAATTCACAATTTTGGAATTTGATATTTTTTTATGTGTACGCCATCGACCGTGCAGTTTAGCTAACCTTATATTTTAATAGTCCGGACATTTACACACGCGGAGGTTAACACATTAATTTTTTTTTATTACATTATTTTATTTAAAAAATAGGAAAGGGGGGGTGATTAAAATTTTTACTGGAGGGGGGCTTATTCACATTTAGTCTCTTTTTTTTTACCACTTTTAACTTTTTCTTTTAGCCCCTTTGATTGCAAACACTATTCAATGCTATATCATAGCATAGTATTGATCAGTGTTACCGGCACTCTGCCGCTCTAGCCTGCTGCACAGGCATGGAGCAGTAGATCGCCAATTGGACTATGAGGAGGCAGGTGAGGACCCTCCCGTCGTCCAGTAAGCTGATTGGGACATTGTGATTCTGTCGTGATAGTCCCGATCAGCTCCGCTGAGCTGCTGGGATAGTTTCACTTTCAGTTTAGATGCCGTGATCAACTTTAATTGTGTTAAAGAGTTAATGCCGGGCATCGGCCCGATCTGTGGTGCCCAGCATTAGCCTTGGGTCATGGCTGTCAGTAGCAACCAGGAACCACAGGGTTTAACCCGTTCTCTGCTCGTGAGAATGGTTTTGAACCCGATTAGTAGGATCAGGGCGTACAGGTATACCCTCAGTCCTTAAGGACTCGGGAACAGGGCCCTGCATCCTTAAGGGGTTAAAGGAGTTATCCAGGAATAGAAAAAACAGAGCTAACTTATTTGAATAATCTCTCCCGTCTGTCTCCAGGTTTGGTGTGATTCTGCAGATCAGTTACATTAAAATGAATGGATCAAAGTTTGAATACCACACCCACCTGGGAGACCCACGTAAAGCTGTGTTTGAATAAAATTTGTTCTGTTTTTCTATTCCTAGATAACCACCTTTAAGTGCTTTACTTGCTGTACATATGTGGGGTGAATGGACCCCTTCTTTGTGATTTCATTGTCTCCCCCCCCCCCCTCCGTTTCAGCATTCCTCCAGTATCTGAGCCTTTCCTAGGATACTGTTTGGCACTAGAAAACAGCTGATCACAGGGGGCTTGGCTTCTTCTTGTCCTCCCTGACAAGCCAGTCTTCTGATGATGTGTGCAGTCCAGATGGAAGTGCTGCCGAGCCGGTGTTCAATGTGTTCCCTGCTGTCACATGATCTCAGCAGATAGCAGGGGCAGAACATACAGCAGGACCGCGCACTTCATCAAGTGTCTGGCTTGTCAGAGAAGAAAAGAAGAAGCCAAGCCCAATGTGATTAGCTGTTGTCTTAAGCCAAACAATATCCCTGGAACACTTCAGACAACAGTCATCCAGACACCGGAAGAATTCTGAACCTAGGGGACCATAAAACAAAAATAAAAAAGTGGTCAATCCACCCCACACATTTAAGGCAAGTAAAGTACTTAAGACATAACTTTGTATCACAGGCACAAAAAGTTACAGTGGGGAACAAAGTTTGGGCACCTCAGATAAAAATTTGTAATAATGTGCATAAAGAAGCCAAGGAAAGATGGAAAAATCTCCAAAAAGGCATCAAATTACAGATTAGACATTCTTATAATGTCAACAAAAGTTATATTTTATTTCCATTGTTTACACTTTTAAAATAATAGAAAACAAAAAAATGGTGTCTGCAAAAGTTTGAGCACCTTGCAGAGTTAATATCTTGTACTGCCCACTTTGGCAAGTATCACAGCTTGTAAACACTTTTTGTAGCCAGCCAAGAGTCTTTCAATTCTTGTTTGAGGTACCTTTGCCCATTCTTCCTCTGTCACGCACTGCTCTTTTAAGGTCTATCCATAGATTTTCAATTATGTTGCGGTCAGGAGATTGTGAAGGCCATGGCAAAACCTTCAGTTTACGCCTCTTAACCCCTTAACGTAGAATGACAGATATACCCGTCATCTGCTGAAGTGCATTCGTGCAGAGTGACCGGTATACCCGTCATTCACATAATTGCAGTTGCTGCTGCATCCCGGGGGCTAAACTTTTCACCTCCAGTTGTCTCCGGCAGGTGAGAAGTTCAGTTTAACCCCCGTCATGCTGGACGCCGCATTTATACGGCGGATAACGCGATACCTTTGCGCATTCCGCCGTATAAAGGCGCCGTTCATTGTGCGCGCTCCCGCTGCGCTGATCGGGTTAATTAGCTAAAGTCCCAGGGTGTCCGGCAGGAGACCACTCCCGCCCGACACCCCGGGACCCCATTTGATTAACCCAATCAGCGCGGCGATCCGGGTGTCCGGCAGTGCCCCCGCCATCACCACGCACCCGCCATCGCCGCTGCCGAACCTCTGCCCACGTGTGTTAGTCCCGGGAGAGCGGGGCACAGCGGGATGAGGGGGAATAAGAAGTCCTTGCTTACCCGGTGGCGGTGGCGGATCCTGCAGGCTGCGGCGGGATCTGACTGGCCGGTGAGTGATGCTCCAGATGTTGCAAAACTACAACTCCCGGCATGCCCAGACAGGCATTGGCTGTCTGGGCATGCTGGGAGTTGAAGTTTAGCAACATCTGGAGGACCACTGTTTGGAGACCACTGTCTGGACATGCTGGGAGTTGTAGTTTTGCAACATCTGGAGAACCACTGTTTGGATACCACTGTGTAGTGGTCGCCAAACTGGGATCCTTCAGATGTTGCAAAACTACAACTCCCAGCATGCTCAGACAGCCAATGCCTGTCTGGGCATGCCGGGAGTTGTAGTTTTGCAACATCTGGAGGATCACAGTTTGGAGACCACTACCCAGTGGTCTCCAAACAGTGGTTCTCCAGATGTTGCAAAACTACAACTCCCAGCATGTCCGGCTGCAAAAGGCTGTCTGAGCATGCTAGGAGTTGTAGTTGTGTGCATCCAGCTGTTGCAAAACTACATCTCCCAGCATGCCCAGACAGCAAATTGCTGTCTGGGCATGCTGGGATTTGTAGTTTTGCAACATCTGGAGGGCCACAGTTTGGAGATCAGTGTGCAGTAGTCTCTAAACTGTAGCCCTCCAGATATTGCAAAACTGCAAATCCCAGCATGCCCAAACAGCTGTCTCGGCATGCTGGGAATTGTAGTTGCGTAACTCCAGCTGTTGCATAACTACATCTCCCAGCATCCCCTTTGGCAATCAGTACATGCTGGGAGTTGCAGTTTTGCAACAGCTGGAGGCACCCTGGTTGGAAAATACTGAATTAGGTAACAGAACTTTTTATTTTCACAAGCGTTAAAAGGAAAGAAAGACCCCCAAAATTTGTAACGCAATTTCTCCTTAGTAGGGAAATGCCCCATATGTGGGCGTAAAATGCTCTGTGGGTGCAAAACATGGCTCAGGAGTGAGAGCGCACTATGTAGATTTGAGGCCTAAATTGGTGATTTGAACAGGGATGGCTGATTTTACAGCGGTTCTGACATAAACGCAAAAAAAAAATACCCACATGTGACCCCCTTTTGGAAACTACATCCCTCACGGATCCTAACAAGGGGTATAGTGAGCTTTAACACCCCACAGGTGTTTTACGAATTTACGTTAAAGTTTGATGGGAAAATGAAGAAAAAACTTTTTTTTCACAAAAATGCTGGTGTTATCCTAAATTTTAAATTTTCACAAGGGAAAATAGGAAAAAAAGCCCCCCAAAATTTGTAACCCCATTTCTTCTGAGTAAGAACATACCCCATATGTGGATGTAAAGTGCTCTGAGGGCGAACTACAATGCTCAGAAGAGAAGGAGCGCCATTGGGATTTTGGAGAGAAAATTTGTCCGGAATACAAGGCCACGTGTGTTTACAAAGCCCCCATAGTGCCAGAACAATGGAACTCAGCCACATGTGACCCCATTTTGGAAACTACACCCCTCACGGAATGTAGTAAGGGGTGCAGGGAGCTTTTATGCCCCACAGGTGTCTGACAGATTTTTGGAACAGTGGTCCATGAAAAGGAAAAAAAATAATTTTTCATTTGCTCAGCCCACTGTACCAAGGATCTGTCAAAAGCCAGTGGGGTGTAAATTCTCACTGCACCCCTTATTAAATTCTGTGGGGGTGTAGTTTCCAAAATGGGGTCACATGTGGCGGAGTCCACTGATCTGGCACCACGGGGGGCTGTGTAAATGCACAAGGCCCCCGACTTCTATTCCAACCAAATTCTCTCTCCATAAGCTCAATGGCGCTCCTTCACTTCTGAGCATTGTAATGCGCCAGCAGAGCACTTTTAGTCCACACATGGGGTATTTCCATACTCAGAAGAAATGGGGTTACAAATTTTGGGGGGCATTTTCTCCTATTACCCCTTGTAGAAATGTAAAATTTGGGGAAAAAACAGCATTTTTGTGAGAGAAAAAAAAATTTATGTACACGTTCAACTTTAACGAAAAGTCTTCAAACACCTGTGGGGTGTTAAGGCTCACTGGACCACTTGTTATGTTCCCTGAGGGGTGTAGTTTCCAAAATATTATGCCATGTGGGGGTTTTCTTGCTGTTCTGGCACCATAGGGGCTTCCTAAATGTGACATGCCCCCCAAAAACCATTTCAGAAAAATTCACTCTCCAAAATCCTATTGTCGCTCCTTCCCTTCTGAGCCCTCTAGTGCACCAACAGAACACTTGACATACACATATGAGGCATTTCCTTACTCGAGAGAAATTGGGTTACAAATTTTAGGAAGATTTTTCTCCTTTTACCCCTTGTAAAAATTCAAAAACTGGGTCTACAAGAACATGCGAGTGGAAAAAATGAAGATTTTGAATTTTCTCCTTCACTTTGCTGCTATTCCTGTAAAACACCTAAAGGGTTAACACACTTACTGAATGTCATTTTGAATACTTTGATGGGTGCAGTTTTTATAATGGGGTCATTTGTGGGGTATTTCTAATATGAAGACCCCTCAAATTCACTTCAAAACTGAACTGGTCCCTTAAAAATTCCAATTTTGAAAGTTTTGTGAAAAATTGGAAAATTGCTGCTATACTTTGAAGCCCTCTGATGTCTTCCAAAAGTAACAAAATGTCAACTTAATGATGCAAACACAAAGTAGACATATTGTATATGTGAATCAATATATAATTTATTTGGGATTTCCATTTTCCTTATAAGCAGAGAGTTTCAAAGTTAAAAAAAATACCAAATTTGCAAATTTTTCATGAAATTTTGGAATTTTTCACCAAGAAATTATGCAAGTATCGACAAAATTTTACCTCCAACATAAAGTAGAATATGTCACGAAAAAACTGTCTCAGAATCAGAATGAAAGGTAAAAGCATCCCAGAGTTATTAATGTTTAAAGTGACAGTGGTCAGATTTGCAAAAAAGGCCTGCATCCTTAAGGTGAAAATTAGCTGTGTCCTTAAGGGGTTACTGTAATCCCCTGCGGATTTCAAGGTGTGTTTAGGATCATTATCCATTTGTAGAAGCCATCCTGTTTTTAACTTCAGCTTTTTCACAGATGGCATCAAGTTAGCATCCAAAATTTGCTGAAATTTTATTGAATCCATTTTTCCTTCTACTCGTGAGATGTTCCCTGTGCCACTGGCTGCAATACAACCCCAAAGCATGATTGATCAACCCCCATGCTTAACAGTTGGACAGAGGTTCTTTCATTAAATTCTGTTCCCCTTCTTCTCCAAACGTACCTTTGCTCATTCTGGCCAAAAAGTTCAATTTTAACCTCATCTGTCCACAGAACTTGTTTCCAAAATGCATCAGGCTTGTCTACATGTTCATTTGCAAAGTTCAAATGCTGATTTTTGTGGTGAGGACATAGAAGATGTTTTCTTCTCATGATTCTTCCATGAAGACCATATTTGTACAAGTATCTCTTTATAGTGGAATAGTGTACCACAACTCCAGTGTCTGACAGATCTTTCTGGAGGGATTGTGCAGTCAAATGTGGGTTTTGAATATTTTTTTCTCACAATCCTGCAAGCTGTTCTGTCTGATATTTTTCTTGGTCTTCCAGATCTTGCTTTAACTTTCACTGTTCCTGATGACTGCCATTCCTTAATTACATTCCAAACAGAGGATATCTTCTTATAGCCTTCTGCAGCTTTGTGAACGTCAACTATTTTCAGTTTCAGATTTCCAGACAACTGCATAGAAGAACCCATGGTGCTGATTGTTGGGGCAAGGTCATGTGAGTCTGTGAACTTATCTTCATCCAAGTCACAACAATAGACAATCACAGTCTGCCTAAACTAATATTACACAAAGAATTTAATATTACCATGTTTTTATTGAACACACCATGTAGACATTCACAGTGCAGTTGGAAAAAGTATGTGAACCCCTAGACTAATGACATCTCCAAGAGCTAATTGGAGTGAGGTGTCATCCAACTGGAGTCCAATCAATGAGATGAGATTGGAGGTGTTGGTTACAGCTGCCCTGCCCTATAAAAAATACCCACCAGTTCAGGGTTTGCTTTTCACAAGAAGCATTGCCTGCTGGGAATAATGCCTTGCACAAATGAGCTCTCAGAAGACCTACGATTAAAAATTGTTGACTTGCATAAAGCTGGAAAGGGTTATAATAGTATCTCCAAAAGCTTTGCTGTTCATCGGTCCACGGTAAGACAAATTGTCTATAAATGGAGAAAGTTCAGCACTGCTGCTCCTCTCCCTAGGAGTGATGGTCCTGTAAAGATGACTGCAAGACCACAGCGCAGACTGCTCAGTGAGGTGAAGAAGAATCCTAGAGTGTCTGTTAAAGACTTACAAAAATTTCTGGCATATGCTTACATCCCTGTTAGCGAATCTATGATACGTAAAACACTAAACAAGAATGGATTTCATGGGAGGATACCACAGAGGGAACCACTGCTGTCCAAAAAATACATTGCTGCATGTTTACAGTTCACACAAGAACACCTGGATGTTCCACAGCAGTACTAGCAAAATATTCTTTGGACAGAGGAAACCAAAGTTGCGTTATTTGGAAGAAACACACAGGTACTTTTTTAGGCGCAAAGCTACACCACCTACCAGTAGGCGTGAGAATCACTTCTACCTTCCCCAATTCAACCTTTAACCTCTTGTAGATGACAGCATCCCACTCCCCTTCTATGACACACGCTCAGGAGCTGAGGGCAGGTCATAGCTGGGTGGTCCTATTGGCTATCTGCCACCAGGACCCGCTAATGCCAGACATCACCGATCATGATGATGCCCGGCTTTAACCCCTTAGACACTGCAATCAAATTTGATTGTAGCGCATAAAATGCAAGTAAAATTGTCCCGGCAACTCTGTGAAAGTAAAAGCACCTAACCTGCCAAATTCAGGACCCGGGAAATTCTCCTTCCCTCCCTCACAAGGGTCTAGAAATAGTGTATGTGGTAGAGCCTTACCCACCACAGCAGAGCTGCGCAAAATTCATCATCCTGCTGCACCTTCTTGATAAATAAGATGCATGCTAGTCAACTCACCACCCAAATAAACATGGGAAAATAGCTCTTCCGTAGACATTCTTTGATAAATCTGGGCCTATGTGTGAAGAAAAAGAGACACAGCTCACCAACATCAAAACCTCATCCAAAAAGTATGGTGGTGGGGGCATCATGGTTTGGAGGTGCTTTGCTGCGTCAGGGCCTGGACAGATTGCTATCATCGAAAGAAAAATGTATTCCCAAGTTTATCAAGACATTTTGCAGGAGAACTTAAGGCCATCTGTCTACCAGCTGAAGCTCAACAGAAGATGGGTGTTGCAACAGGACAGCGACCCAAAGCATAGAAGTAAATCAACAACAGAATGGCTTAAACAGAGGAATATATGCCTTCTGGATTGGCCCAGTCAATTACCTCAACCTGATTGAGATGCTGTGACATGACCTCAAGAAAGCAATTCACACCAGACATCCCAAGAACAATGCTGAACTGAAATTGTTATGTAAAGAGCAATGGTAAAAAATGACTGTGCATGTCTGATCTGCAACTACAAGAAACGATTGGTTTAAAGGGGTATTCCAGGAAAGAACTTTTTTTTATATATCAACTGGTTCCAGAAAGTTAAACAGATTTGTAAATTACTTCTATTAGAAAATCTTAATCCTTTCAGTACTTATGAGCTTCTGAAGTTAAGGTTGTTCTTTTCTGTCTAAGTAATCTCTGATGACACGTGTCTCGGGAAACGCCCAGTTTAGAAGCAAATTCCCATAGCAAACCTCTTCTAACCTGGGCGGTTCCCGAGACACGTGTTATCAGAGATTACTTAGACAGAAAAGAAGCTAAACTTCAGAAGCTCATAAGTACTGAAAGGATTAAGATTTTATAATATATGTAATTTACAAATCTGTTTAACTTTCTGGAGCCAGTTGATATATAAAAAAAAGTTTTTCCTGGATAACCCCTTTAAGTTATTGCTGCCAAAGGAGGTTCAACCAGTTATTAAATCCAAGGGTTCACCTACTTTTTTCAACCTGCACTGTGAATGTTTACATGGTGTGTTCAATAAAAGCATGGTAAGATTTAATTTGTTGTGTGTTTTTAGTTTAAGCAGACTGTGATTGTTGTGACTTGGATGAAGATCAGATCACATTTTATGACCAATTTGTGCAGAAATCCATATAATTCCAAAGGAATTTCAACTGTATATAATACTTACAGGGCATGACTAACTTTATAAAATGTATTCTTATCACTTGTACAAGGGGCTTACTACCAGCCCCTAGTCAAAACAAACTTTAACCCCTTTCAGAAGGAGCCCATTATGACCCTAAGGATGGGAGAATTTTTTTTAAAATTGTAACCTCTATCACTTTATGCATTCATAACTCTGGGATGCTTTTACTTAGAAATTTGATTCAGAGATAGTTTTTTCGTAACATATTCTACTTTATGGTAGTGGTACATTTTCATCCATACTTGCATCCTTTCTTGGTGAAAAATTCCAAAATTTCTGGAAAAATTTGAAAATTTAGCATTTTTCTAACTTTGAAGCTCTTCTTGAAAGGAAAAGGGATTTGTCAAATAAATTACATATTGATTCACATATACAATATGTTAACGTTATGTTTGCTTTACTTTTTGAAAACATCAGAGGGCTTCAAATTATAGCAGCATTTTTCAAATTTTTCACAAAAATGTCAAAATCAGAATTTTTCAGGGACCAGTTAAGTTTAGAAGTGAATTTGAGGGTCTTTATGTTGGAAATCCCCTATGACCGATGCCATTATGAAAACTGCACCCCTCAAATTATTCAAAATGACATTCAAAAAGTTTGTTAACCCTTTAGGTGTAGGAATAGCAGCAAAATGGAGGAGAAAAATCTAAATCTCAATTTTTTTTACACTAACATATTATTGTAGTCCCATTGTTTTCATTTTTACAAGGGGTAAAGGTAAAAAGTCCCCCCAAAACTTGTAATTCCTTTTCTCTCGAGTAAGGAAATACCTCATATTTGGATGTAAAATGCTCTGCGGGTGCACTAGAGGGCTCAGAAGGGAAGGAGCGACAATGGGATTTTGGAGAGAGAATTTTGCTTGGCATACACATGGCATACTATTTTGGAAATTAAACCCCTCAAGGAACGTAACAAGGGGTAAATAGAGTCGTTATACCCCACAGGTGATTGACAAACTTTCGTTAAAGTGGTACGTGAAAATGAAAAATTTGATTTTTAACACTAAAATGCTGGTGTTACTCCAAACTTTTCATTTTCACAAGGAGTAATGGGAGAAAATGCCCTCCAAAATTTGTAACCCCATTTCTCTCGAGTAAGGAAATAATTCATATGTGGATGTAAAGTGCTCTGTAGGTGCACTAGAGGGCTCAGAAGGGAAGGAGTGACATTTGGCTTTTGGAGAGCGAATTTTGCTGAAATGGTTTTTAGGGGCATGTCGCATTTAAAAAGCCCCCATGATGCCAGAACAGTAAAAAAAAAACACATGCCATACTATTTTGGAAACTGCACCCCTCAAGGAAGGTAACAAGGGGTAAAGTGAGCCTTAACACCTCACAGGTGATTGAAAAACTTTCGTTAAAATGGGACGTAAAAAAAAAAAAAAATAATAATTTTAATTTGCACAGCCCACTGTTCCAAAGATCTGTCAAATGCCAGTGGGGTGTAAATGCTCACTGCGCCCCTTATTACATTACATGAGGGGTGTAGTTTCCAAAATGGGGTCAAATGTGGGGGGTCCACTATTCTTGCAGCATGGGGCTTTGTAAACGCACATGGCCTTCAATTCCAGCCTAATTCTCTCTCCAAAAGCCCAATGGAGCTCCTTCTCCTTTTTTTTTTTCAAAATAATGTTTTATTGAAGTTTTAATAAGAGTATACATTCAAGCATTAGTTGAAAACATCAGTCGGAACACTGTCACTATAACGTCTGCTCATTTCTCAAAAAGGGAAAATCCCAATAAGTATCTAGAAGGCAGAAACATCAGATACAGCTGTCTATCAATGTAACTAAAATACAAAACTGAAATGTGTAACTAGTTGGTGCGGCGCTCCAACGCCTGTCTTCTCTATAATCTGCAGGAGCTCAGAGGGGTGATCAGGCGGAGGTGCGGGCGACCACATACTAAATCAATTTAGTGAGAACCCATGGAGGGGTCGGATGGAGGGGTTTCCGATTTGTAAACTCGGGATGAGGTATGTAGTCGTATACAGTGGGCCTTTCCATGGCAGATTTAATACTAATGCAAGGAGATAAGTAAGAAAAATAAGAAAAAGGAAAGGTTGAGAGTAAAAAGTGGAAGAGAAAGTGAGAGATGAAAGGGCGGGGGAGGGGAGGGGAAAGGGCATGTGAAGGGGTGTGGAATGATAGAGGGTACAGGTCTAGTGTGAGGATTATAAATACCGTGTGGCACGAACGGCTGCGAAGACTCCCGGGCAACTCAAGGATCCACCTCAGGTTTTGAAAGACCACGTAGAAAATTCCAGGAGAACCTAATCTCCCAGGTGAAGGGTTTCAAAGTCGCTAGACGAAATAAATTCCGTCCAGGGTCGCCAGATGGCATAGAACTTGTCAATTTGGTGGCGAGAGTCGGCAAGTAACTCCTCCATTCTGTGAAGGTGGGAAACTTCCTTAAGCCAGGATGAGAGTGAGGGGGGTGTCGATGACTTCCACAGTCTGGGTATGACTGTCCTGGCTGCTAGCAGGAAGAAGTGTAGCAAACGGGCACATGAACGTGGGATGTTTTCGGGAAGGATAGATAGGAGGGTCGGTTTAGGTGACTTGGGGAGTCGGACCGAAGTCAGTCGGTATATAATGTCTAAAATCTGTGTCCAGAACGCGGCCAGAGAAGGACATTCTAACCAGATGTGGGTCATGGTGCCACCAGGCCTTCCACAGCGCCAGCAGTCGTCCACGACGTTTGCGTAGAGACGAGCCAGTAAGGAGGGGACTCGGTACCACCGTGTCATAATTTTATAGTTAGTTTCATGTGCTTTGCAAGAGGTGGAAGACCTGTGGCACCATGTGAAGGCCCGGTGCCACTCCCCGTCTGAGATGGGACAGCCCAATTCCCTCTCCCATGCTGAGCAGAATGATGGGAGATTAGTTGAATGTATGTCAAGAAGAAGGGAGTAAATCGCACTAATAGGTTTGCATATTGGTGTTGAGGAGGCACAGAGGCGCTCGAAGGGCGTCAGTTGCCTATGAAGAGCCAGGTGCCTCTTATGGTTTCTATAGAAGTGGGAGATTTGGGTGTATTGAAAGTCTTGCATGTGGATCCGTGAGTGTTCACTTATTATTTCGCTTAAGGGTTTCATTTCCTCAGAGGTCAGAATGTCTCTAAACGTGGGGGCATTGTCTCTCCTGAGTGAAAGGAACGTTAGTGCACTTAGCGCCGGAGGAAAGTCCGGGTTTCCAAATAGGGGCGTGAGCGGGCCAGAGGGGGAGAGGATTGACTTGTGAGCTAGGTATGTGTGATAAATTGTTATAATGGATGCAAGGATTGGGGGAATAGCGGGACTCGGGTGTTTGGGCAGGGATCCTTTCGGCAACCACAGGACGGATTTAATGTCTAGGTCAGTGGCCCTAGATTCAAGTGCTATCCATTGCTTCGTCTGTCTATGGTGGAAACTATCTAAAATCCTGTTAAGCGCTGTGGATAGATAGTAAGCTGTGAAGTCAGGAAGTGCCAGTCCACCTTCTATTTTCCGTCTAGTCATGGTCATTCTAGCTAGTCTCGGGTGTCGCCCTCCCCAGACAAAGCCAGTTTGGATCCCAGAGACCTCCCTGAAGAAGTAACGTGGTAGAAATATCGGTATTCCGGAGAAGAGATAACGTAGACGAGGGAGCACATTCATTTTGAATATATTGATACGTCCCAACCACGAGAAGTCCCTGCGCTCCCACCTGGCCAGGTCCGAGCGCAGTGTCTGTAAGAATGGGGGGAAGTTGAGGCGATATGTGTCAGCCAAATTATTCGGGACATGGATACCTAAGTATTTTAATGATAGTGATTGCCACTTAAAAGGGTAGGATGCTTTGAGGGAGCGGAGGGTTTGGGCAGGGATAAGGATAGGCAGAGCTTCGCATTTGGATGCATTCAGTTTATAGTTACTGTAACTCGAAAAAGAGCGCACAGTAGTCATAAGGGAAGGCAGGGATGTTATTGGGGTGGATAGGAACAGGAGAAGGTCGTCTGCGAAGGCCGAGCATTTATAATGACAGGACGACAGAGACAGCCCCAGGATGTCAGGGTTGCGTCTGATGTCCACCAATAGGTGTTCCATACAAAGGACATATAAGAGCGGAGATAGGGGACATCCCTGTCGTGTGCCATTACGGATGGTAAAGGGGGCAGATAGTTGACCATTAATTCGGATTTGTGCCTGTGGGGACCAGTATAATGCCATTATCTTCCCCATCATGGACCGTCCTAGTCCAATCTGGGAGAGCGTGGCCTCAAGGAAGCCCCAATCCACCCGATCAAAGGCTCCTTCTCTTCTGAGCCTTATAGTTCTCCAGTGGAGCACTTTACATCCACATATGGGGTATTTCATTACTCGTGAGAAATGGGGTTACAAATTTTGAGAGGCTTTTTTCCTATTACCCCTTGTGAAAATGAAAAATTTGGGGTGACACCAGCATTTCAGGGGGGAAAAAAAACTTGTAATTTTCACGTCCAACTTTAATGAAAATTCGTCAAAGACCTGTGGGGAGTTAAGAAACACTATACCACTTGTTGCATTCCGTGAGGGGTGTAGTTTCCACAATGTGGTCACACGTGGGTGACATGACAGAACTGCTGTAACTATCAGCTACCCCTGTTCAAATCACCAATTTAGGCCTCAAATGTACATAGTGCGCTCTCACTCCTGAGCCTTGTTGTGCGCCCGCAGAGCCTTTTACATAAACATATGGGGTATTTCCGTACTCAGGAAAAAATTGTTTTACAAATTTTGGGGGTCTTTTTCTCCTTTTACCTCTTGTGAAAATGAAAAGTATGGGGCAACACCAGCATATTAGTGTAAACGTTTGTATTTTTTTACACTAACATGCTGGTATAGCCCCCAACTTTACCTTTTCATAAGGAGTAAAAGGAGGAAAATCCCCTCAAAATTTGTAACACAATTTCTCCCGAGTACGGAAATACCCCATATGTGGCCCTAAACTATTGCCTTGAAATACGACCGGGCTCTGAAGTGAGAGAGTGCCACATGCATTTGAGGCCTAAATTCGGACTTTGCAATAGGGGGCGGACTCGGATACAAGGATGGGGCTTGTCTCCACCTAAACCCTACGTCAGTGTTTCCCAAACATGGTGCCTCCAGCTGTTGCAAAACTCCCAGCCTGCCAGGACAGTCAATGGCTGTCCGGCAATACTGGGAGTTGTTGTTTTGCACAAGCTGGAGGCTCCGTTTTAGAAACACTGCCATACAATACATTTTTCATTTTTATTGGGGGGAGGGGGGGTAACTGTGTAAGGGTATGTGTATACAGTATGTAGTGTTTTACTTTTTATTTTGTGTTAGTGTAGTG
The DNA here is from genome assembly GCF_029499605.1 of Hyla sarda. Classification (NCBI taxonomy): domain Eukaryota; kingdom Metazoa; phylum Chordata; class Amphibia; order Anura; family Hylidae; genus Hyla; species Hyla sarda. Next base: position 84,612,083 of record NC_079192.1, read on the forward strand.
TAGTATTATTAGGGTACATTCACATAGGCGAGGGTTCACAGTGAATTTTCCGCTGGGAGTTTGAGCTGCGGTTGAAAATTTGCCGCAGCTTAAACTTGTGGAAGGAAACTCACTGTAAACCCGCCCGTGTGAATGTACCCTGTACATTCACATGGGGGGGGGCACCCCAAACCTTCAGCTGTTGCAAAACTACAACTCCCAGAATGCACAAAGACAGACTGTACATGCTGGGAGTTGTAGTTTTGCAACAGCTGTAGGCACACTGGTGGGGAACCACTGAGTTAGGAAACAGACACTCAGTTAGGAAACAGACCGGCGATTTGCGGCGATCGCCTACATGGGGGGGTCTCAGGACCCCCCTAGGCATTGCCACGGGATGCCTGCTGATAGATATCAGCAGTCATCCAGGTCCGGACACCACCCACCGTGAGGCATTGACCGAAATTTCCACGGGCTTACAGGTACGCCCTCCGTCCTTAAGTACCAGGACGCGAGGGCGTACCTGTAAGCTCTTTATCCCCAACAGGTTTAAGATGCTACCACACACCACTAACACTTGTCACAAACTCCACTTTTTGAGGCTTCAGCTCTCCAGAGAACAATTCTCACTTGAGGGTCAGGTTCTTCTCATTCATACTAGAAGACTAGCTTTCAGCTAATTTTACTGCCCAGTAACCAGATAAATTCAGTATGGTGGCTCAGTGGTTAGTACTAATGCTTTGCCACAATGGAGTCCTGCAACCATTTGTATGTTCTCCGTGTGTTTGCTTTGTTTTTCTCCCACCCTCTAAAATATACAAAATTTGGATTGTGAGTCTCATTATAAACAGGGACCAATTTGAGTGTACAGTATTGTTGAATCTGTGTATGCAAAATAAATAAAGAATAATTCTTTCAAGGGCTCATCTGAAAGCGGAATGAAAGACCCCACTGCCAATCCTGCCTTTCATTCCATAAAAATTAAGGTTTCTAAAATAGGACCTACCAAAAGTCCCTAGCAAGGTAAATTTTGCTAGATATTTAACTCTTTCCTGGCTTTCCTATATCTCATCCAGCTTTCACTGGACAAGATATGTGCATCATAAAACCTGGCTGCTACATTTGGCAGGTACCGTGAGAAAATATAATAGCAACCCCTGACCCCCATTATGTTGCCAACATGATAATAAAATAAAGGTACTCTATATATTTACCTGTTCAACCACTATTGTTTCCTGTGCCACCCCTCCGTTTCTTCCTACCAACTCTGTTTACAAAGCTACAGAGACGACATGCCTGAATGGTATGGCATCTAATCATTGACTTCAGCAGCACGTGGCAGGAGTCTGATGAGGCTGCAGCAATGACGTGGTTATATGGGTCGTTGCTGCAGCTCTGTAAGCAAAGATGGCCAGAAAGACTTAGCAGGTGTGTGGCTAAAAGGAATGTCACCATTGGCAACATGATCTCACCTAGTTTCTTCAGGCAGGAACAACCAAAGGTTAACAGTACCTGGTTGAGATATTATGGGAGTACACCTTGTGGGAAAACACGATGTCCCATGTGCCATCTCATGATCAAAACACAATTCACAAACAATTTGATTTCACCAATCAAAACTTACATTTCCTGCGAAACAGATCATGTTGTATACTGTATATCTTTCTCGGAATGTAAGAAACAGTATATAGGCTCAACAGTACATAAATTGAATCAACAAAATTTCTGAGCATATTTCAGGTGCACGTGTGGAGGGCATTGCTCACACACGCTCACTGTCAGGAGCGTCGCAACATTTTTGGGACGTACATGAAAGTAAAATCCCACATATGAAAGTAACACCTATTGATCGTATTTTCAAATCGCCAGGTGGGGACAGAACACGAAAACTGCGTACCTGAGAAATATACTGGATCATGAAGATGGCCACACGGGCACCAGAAGGTCTCAACCTGAGGTCTGACGTTATGCTTTTTTTACTGAATAATATTTATGTGTAGTTACTAATGTCTTGGTATATGTCTATTTTATTTTTTTTTTTTGGATTATTATCATTATTATATAATTTTCTGCGGTTAATCAAGGAAGTGTGAATATGGAGCTTAAAGGGGTACTCCGGTGGTTAAGATTTTTGGCTATATTGCATCTTCTTTTAATGTTCATGTTTTTTGCATTTGACATGTATTATATATTTGTGTAGCATGTGTCTTTTTTTCTTACCTGTTTGTGGGCCAGGAAGTTCTGTAGTTCTGTGTTGGATCTCTTACTGTTGTCCACAACTTCGGCCATGTTAGGATTAGGCTGTGGACAACACGTCAGGGCTTTTTTTTTTTCTCTGTTCTTTCAGAACTGCATGAGAGAGATAAGCCACGCCCCTCATCTCCCCCTCCTGGAGGACACAGGTGTGTATGAGAGAAAGAAGCCAGAGCAGAAGAATAGAGAGGACATACTTCTGAGGATGCAGATCTGCAGTGAAAGAAGACAGAGAATATAAGATTGTTATGTGAAGGGGAGGATAACAAAGTGCACGGGCTGGGGATGTATAGACTGCAGGGGAATAAATCTCATACTGGGAATGATTTCTATGTGTGAAGGGGGGGGGGGGACTACTGAATGACACATGCTGGGAGTTGTAGTCTCTGTTATGTGTGTGTATGCTAGTGTTTACAAACCAGTGTGCCTCCAGCTGTTGCAAAACTACAACTCCCAGCATGCCTGGACAGACTTTGAACATGCTGGGAGTTGTAGTTTTGCAACAGCTGGAGGCACACTGGTTTGGAAACCAAGTCCTAGCCTTTTCAGCATACACATCATGTTACACCAGTGTTTCCAAACCAGTCTGCCTCCAGCTGTTGTAAAACTACAACTTCCAGCATGCCGTGACAACCTTTGGGCATGCTGGGAGTTGTAATTTTGCAACTGCTGGAGGCACACTGATTTGGAAACACTGGCCTAGCCTTTTCAGTATATTACAAACAAAGGGCATTGTTTCCCAACCAGGGCATCTTCAGCTGTATCAAAACTTCAACTCTCAGCATGCCTGGACATCTTTTGGCTGTCCGGGCATGCTGGTAGTAGTAGATTTGCAACACCTGGAGGCACCCTGGTTGGGAAACACTGGTGTATGCCCTATAGAGGTGTGGTGAACTACAACCCCCAGGAGACTACAGAGGCCGCATGCTGGTGTTATACCACAGACTGAAGACTCCTGAATGACACATGCTGGGAGTTGTAGTCCCTTTTGTGTGTGTATGCCAGTGTATCCCAACCAGGGCTGATTATATTAGTGTGTTGTGTATAAGGGGGCCGACCCGGGAAAATAGTAGGGTGGGTAAAGGGCGGAACAAAAAAAAGGAGCCGCCCCAAACCAGCAAAGCATGTGGCATGCTGGGATTTGTAGTTTTCAGCACCGCAAGAAACAGGAAATAGAAGCAAAGATAGGAAAACAAAGTGGGGGATAAAAAGACCACAAAGAACAGAAATAGAGTAGCCTAAACAACAAGAATAGAAATGAAACAAAACAAATAGGTTAAGTAAAAAATAGAAAAACACGTTGACCACCAGAGTACCCCTTTAAATTCAGGATTTTTTTCCCCATAAACCGCATGCATATAATCAAGCAAGTGTGAATATGGAGCTTAAATTCAGGAATTACACAGGAAGGGATGTGCACAACAGGGAGGAGCTTTGTATTTATTTGTGCATTTATTCTGCATAATATATTTGTCTTGAGCAGACCTTGAGAAAGGCTACACAGCTGAAATGCGTTGGTCCATGTTTTTAACATGATTTCCTCTCCTGATGTTTTTTAAGAAGACAAAATAAAAGCTTGTGGTTTATATTTACTGATGTGTCTGGAAGTGCTGAGGGATCTTCTTTCCACTACGTACCTTGTCTATGGCACCAACGCCCCGACAGCACATGGAGCAATCAGGAATCATGGCAGCTACAACTCGCATGGAGAGGTGAGAGGACTTTTCCTTCTTTTTGCTTAAAGGGGTACTCAGGACCACAGTGCTCTCTGCTGACATATCTGTCCATTTTAAGAACTGTCCAGAGTAGAAGAAAATTCCCATAGAAAACATATGCTGCTCTGGAACAGTTCTTAAAATGGACAGAGATGTCAGTAGAGAGCACTGTGCTCGTGATGTAGTCAGAGAACTCTGTGTTCAAAAAAGAAAGAAATTATCTCTGTAGTATTCAGCTGCTAATAAGTACTGGAGGGATTAAGATTTTGTAATAGAAGTAATTTACAAATCTGTTTAACTTTCTGGTACCAGTTGATAAAAAAAAAAAAAAAAAAGTTTTCCACTGGAGTACCCCTTTAAGAAAGACTTGAGTTGTGCAATAGACATGATGGAAATATATCCCATTTTTTGTATTTTAGCAACATTCAGCTATAGAAATGTTTTAAATAAGCCAGACAATCCCTTTAAATGAGGTTGGCGGACTCCATCACAGCTATTCACTGTCTGGTTCACCAATTCTTACATAGCACAAAAGTGTGTTTGCAAATTTCTCCAAAATGTTGACAACTGGACCTTTACTACTTGCATTCATTTATAAAAGTGCATTAAAGTACAGAATCCCAGTCATTATTCTTTGTTGTGTATAAGAACGTAGTGTAACAGCACATACAGCAGACTGTGTATAAACACAATGTTATGTACAGTACAAACGTTCACCACCTTTCATTCAAGCAAAATGTGAGATGTTTCTGCTAAATTAAACAGTATTTTCTCATACTATTACTGCATCTCCAGCCAAAAGTGATAATACTTTCTGGAATAAAATATAAAATGTTCTATCTGCATTTCAATTGCTTTAACATTCCTGTCTAGTGGCCACAATGTGTATAAATCTGTGTTATTATAACACCTACCACAGGCATTTCTCCCAGATATTACAGTGCAATTAGAATACAGAGGTTATAATGATACGCATGGATAAACAGTAATGTGGTATTGGGGACATATGCAAAGACTGATGCTATTTTTAAAGCATCGCACCAATTTTTTCCTTTTTATTAATGTATTCAGAATAACACCTGTGGGTGCTCAGTACATCAAAGAAGCGCTTTTCTGTACACCAACACATAGTAATATGAGTTACGATCGAATTGTCAGAATGAGCTAAAACATTAATGTGATTTTGAATTAGATTAAAATGATATATTACAAACTTAAACTAATACTTACCGTACTACACACTGGTTGGATGAAGTGCAAACTGAGCAATTTTGGTCCCTTTGGCTAAGTTTCCATTTGTTTTTTGTTTTGTTTTTCTGGCAGTTTTTGGAATATTGCCACTTCAGTTTTTGAGCCAAAGCCAGAAGTGTATTCAAAAGGAATAAGACATATAAAGGAAGGACTTACACTTTGGCTCAAAAACTGCAGTGGCAGTATTCCAAAAACTGCCAGAAAAAAAACAAAACAAAAAAAAAAAAAAAGTGGAAACTTAGCCTTAAGGAGTACTCCTGCTTGGACGATCCCAACGTATTAGAAGAGTCCTTTGACAATAATTTGTTCACAAAGTGCCCCTCTGCTCAGACCCTGCAAACCGGCTGTTATTAACCCCTTCATGACCCAGCCCATTTTCACCTTCATGACCTGGGCATTTTTTGAAAATCTGACCACTGTCACTTTAAACATTAATAACTTTGGAATGCTTTTACTTATCATTCTGATTCCGAGATTGTTTTTTCGTGACATATTCTACTTTATGTTATTGGTAAAATTTCACTGATATTTGTATCCTTTCTTGGTAAAAAATCTAAAAATTTCATGAAAATTTTGAAAATTTTGCATTTTTCTAACTTTGAAAGTCTCTGCCTGAAAGGAAAATGGATATTCCAAATAAATTACATATTGATTCACATATACAATATGTCTACTTTGTGTTTGCATAAAAAAATTGACATGTTTTTATTTTTGGAAGACACCAGAGGGCTTCAAAGTTCCGCAGCAATTTTCCAATTTTTCTCAAGATTTTCAAAATCGTAATTTTTCAGGGCCCAGTTCAGGTTGGAAGTGGATTTTAAGGGTGTTCATATTAGAAATACCCCATAAATGACCCCATTATAAAAACTGCACCCCCCAAAGTATTCAAAATGACATTCAGTAAGTGTTTTAACCCTTTAGGTGTTTCACAGGAATAGCAGCAAAGTGAAGGAGAAAATTCTAAATCTTCATTTTTTACACTCGCATTTTCTTGTAGACCCAATTTTTGAATTTTTACAAGGGGTAAAAGGAGAGAAATCACCCTAAAATTTGTAACCCAATTTCTCTCGAGTAAGGAAATACCTCATATGCATATGTAAAGTGTTCGGTGGGCGCAGTAGAGGGCTCAGAAGGGAAGGAGCAACAATTTTGGAGAGTGAGTTTTTCTGAAAGGGTTTTTGGGGGGCATGTCCCATTTAGGAAGCCCCTATGGTGCCAGAACAGTGGACCCCCCCCACATGTGACCCCATTTTGGAAACTATACCCCTCATGGAATTTAATAAGGGGTGCAGTGAGCATTTACACCCCACTGGCGTTTGACAGATATTTGAAACAGTGGACTGTGCAAATCAAAAATTTTATTTTTCATTTTCACAGACCACTGTTCCAAAAATCTGTCATACACCAGTGGGGTGTAAATGCTCACTGCACCCCTTATTACATTCCGTGAGGGGTGTAGTTTCCAAAATGGGGTCACATATGGATATTTATTGTTTTGCGTTTGTCAGAACTGCTGTAACAATCAGCCACCCCTGTGCAAATTGCCTCAAATGTACATGGCGCACTCTCCCTTCTGGGCCAGAGCACTTTGCGCCCACATATGGGGTATCTCCGTACTCAGGAGAAATTGCGTTACAAATTTAGAGGGTATTTTTTCCCTTTTACCTCTTGTGAAAATGAAAAGTATAGGGCAACACCAGCATGTCAGTGTAAAAAATTTATTTTTTTACACTAACATGCTGTTGTAGACCCCAACTTCACCTTTTCATAAGGGGTTAAAGAAGAAAAAGCCCCCCAAAATTTGTAAGGCAATTTCTCCCGAGTACGGCGATACCCCATATGTGTCCCAAAACTGTTGCCCTGAAATACGACAGGGCTCCAAAGTGAGAGAGCGCCATGCGCATTTGAGGCCTGAATTAGGGATTGCATAGGGGTGGACATAGGGGTATTCTACGCCAGTGATTCCCAAACAGGGTGCCTCCAGCTGTTGCAAAACTCCCAGCATGCCTGGACAGTCAATGGCTGTCCGGCAATACTGGGAGTTATTATTTTGCAACAGCTGGAGGCTCCGTTTTGGAAACAGTAGCGTACCAGACGTTTTTCATTTTTTGGGGGGAGGAGGGCTGTGTAGGGGTATGTGTATATGTAGTGTTTTTTACTTTTTATTTTAGGTTAGTGTTAGTGTAGTGTAGTGTTTTTAGGGTACAGTCACATGGGCAGAGGTTCACAGCAAGTTTGCCGCTGGAAGTTTGAGCTGCAGCGCAAAATTTGCGCCATCTCAAACTTGCAGCACTCACTGTAAACCTCCGCCCATGTGAGTGTACCCTGTACATTCACATTGGGGGGAGGGGGCAAACATCCAGCTGTTGCAAACTCCGAGCATGCCCTTTGGCTGTCCGTGCATGCTGGGAGTTGTAGTTTTGCAACAGCTGGAGGAACACTGGTTTGGAAACACTAAGTTAAGTAATAAACTTTCAAGTGTTTTGCAACCAAACTTAGTGTTTCCAAACCAGTTTGCCTCCAGCTGTTGCAAAACTACAACTCCCAGCATGCATGGTCTGTCAGTGCATGCTGGGAGTTATAGTTTTGCAACAATTGCAACAGCTGGAGGCACTGAGGTAGGAAACGGACAATGTTTGCCAACAAGTGTGCCTCCAGTTGTTGCAAAACTACAACTCCAAGCATGCCCAGACTGCGCAGGCATGCTGGAAGTTGTAGTTCGGCAATATCTGAAGGATCAGATGTTGCCGAACTACAACTTCCAGCATGCTTGGGCAGTCTGGGCATGCTGGGAGTTGTAGTTTTGCAACATCTGGAGGTCCACAGTTTGGAGACCACTGTATAATGGTCTCCAATCTGTGCTCTTCCAGATGTTAGAGAACTACAACTCCCAGCATGCCTGGACAGACTGAGCATGCTGAGATTTGTAGTTTTGCAACATCTGGAAGAGCACAGATTGGAGACCATTATATAGTGGTCTCCAAACTGTGGGCCTCCAGATGTTGCAAAACTACAACTCCCAGCATGCCCAGAAAGCAAAAGGCTGTCTGGGCATGCTGGGAGTTGCAGTTTTGAAACTCTCAGAGGCAGTAGTGAGATCGCTTTACGGCGATCTCACTGCTGCCAATGAAGATGCCGCACTGCTGCTGCAAACTCACCTCCGGGACGCAGCGCAGCCGGGACCGCATGGAGGACGCCGGGACCGCTCGGGACACCGCTCGGGTGGGTAAGTGACGCCGGGGGACGGGTCAGGGACACTTAGCAGAGCGGTGTGTGTCCCGATCCCCGTGATCGGAACTCACACACCGCGCTGCTAAGTATTTTCATAGCGAAACGCTGCTATGAGCTAGTCAGATTTGACCAGCTGATAGCAGCGATCGCTGGGGTGGGGTGGGGGATGAAACCCCCCGTGGTCGCATGGTAAGATGGCTGGCTATCAGTGATAGCCACCATCTTTCCGGGCGCTGCGGGATGCCGCAAGTAGCTGCAGTAATGTTCATGACGTACCTGTATGTCATGGGTCGGGAACACCTTGCCACCCGTCATACAGGTACGTATGTCATAGGTCGGGAAGGGGTTAATGAGAAAACCTGACAGAATCTACTCTGCAGCACCACTTGAACGACAGGTTGTCATGATCTGCATTGCTGCTTATCTTTTCTCTGCTGACAACATGCCTTTTAATCCTGGTGGTCTAGGCAAGTATCTTCTGTTTTGTTTCTGCCATAACCTTTACTGCAGCACAGTAACAGTTAACCTGACCTTGTGTTCTCCTGGTTTCCTACAGCTGTTTCTTACTGCTTGGTGGTTCTGCTATATATACAAGACTAGTGAGCTCAGACTGTGCTTGAGTGTCACAATAGTCCCACCCTAATCTAGTGTCTATGCTTCAAGCCACCTGTTCTCATGTCTGGTCCTCCTGATTCCAAGTGGCCTCCTGGTTCTGGTCTAGCCTACTCCTAGACTCTGCTTCTGCCAAACCCTTATGGATACCACATCTAATACTGCTTCTGAGCCTGCCAGACTTGTTTTTTTTCTTCCTGGTTGAGTTTGATACAAATAAATAAAATAAAAAACACTTTCAAAAACTGCAAGTGCTGTCTTCATTCCACATTTCTGGTGATCCCTGCTGTACATCTATGTTCTTGAAAATTCCTGCTCCACAGTTCATGTTCCTGGTGATTCCTTCTCCAGTTTGATAAATCTGGGCCACGTTCCTGGCGATTTCTGTTCCACAGTCCATGTTTCTGGTGATTTCTTCTCCACACTCCATGTTTCTGGTAATTTATGTTCCACACTCCATGTTCCTGGTGATTTCTGTTCCACACTTCATGTTTCTGGTGATTTGTATTCCACACTCCATGTTTTTGTTGATTTATGCTCCACACTCCATGTTTCTTGTGATTTCTGTTCCAACATGTTTCTGATGTCCTAGCTTTTCCTCTCATTGCAGCTGCATCCAGCTCGGTACTGGTGGCTGGCTGGTGGCTATTCTGGGAACGGCAACCTAGGGTTGCTTACCCTTATACTCTGTCCTCTAGTCTGGGCAGCGCTAAAGAAGTAGCAACGGAGCCCCACTCCTGCAGTAAGTTCGAAATTGCAGTGAGCCTGTAATGTCTGGCTCTGGCCGAATATGAAGAGTTAAATGACTCTAGTTGGGCTGGAGCTGCTGGGAGCTCACCTGTGTCATCTGGGTGTGGTTTTCAGCTCTGGTACCTATCAGGAAGGTGTATCCCTGATCACCCACCTATATAAGCTAGGAGCAGTGATCAGTTCACTGTCTGTGGAAGGTTATACCTTAGCTGATATCTCCTGCTTACTGGATACCTGCTTGTTTATTGTTTTTTTTTCCCCCCTTGATTCTTCTCTTGCTCTGCGTTCCTTTACTCCTCTATTTCCTGGTACTTACCTCGGCTAGACTGGCATTGATTTGACCTACGTCAGCTATTACTCACTGCTGTAATTATCTTCCACCTACATAGTATCCACAAATACTGGGAAAATAACATTAATCTAGTTTTGATAACCACAAAACTGAAATGAGCAGAGTTGATGTGTGCTTTTTTAACATTACTTTGTTTAGAAAGTAAGGTTCAGGGACAAATTCTGCTTTGCTACATCTGAATTGTATAATTCTGCAACCATAATAAGAACATTGAAAGTATTAAATAGCTCTAGTAACATTCCAGTGATTTGCATTAATCACATGTGACAGTATATTGATCTTTCCAACTTGTATCTGTTTGTGATGTTTTTCAACCAGTGACATGTATTTATGACCAATGCTGTTCGTCTTGTTCCACCTTGAGATATTTATTTCCTATATATAGTTGCATAATTCTTTAATGAAAACACAGTTTAAAAAAAATATTATGGCACATTATGGTCAGAACATTAGTAGTACAGAGTGGGGTCATATGCAGCAAGGACATTAATTGTTAGAAACAGAAGATTTCACAGAGCAAACTGCGTTAATAACTTTTAGGGGTTAGTGGTGATCAATAACATACATTGTAGTATTCAAAAATTTTGCAATACTGTTAATCTGAAACTTTAGACATTAATTTTGGATGAGTTCCTCCACAGATGCACATCTGCGTAGTCCTTAATGTTCCATACTGTACTGCTTCCATCGCTACTTCTAACCTTACACAGCTGCATGACTCCTGTCATGTCTATCATGCTCCATTTTTTACTTCTTCTGGTTACCTCCCAATGCATGGGATTAATATGAAAATCTAAAAACAAAGAGACTTAACGGTGACCTACATGTCTTTGCAGGGCAAATGGGGCACTTTGGTATGTGCTTATCTCAAGTCAATGGTGCAGCATTCATTAACACTACAACACAAATCACAATGAAGCACAGGATAAAGTACACTATCACAAAGTTTCTCTTCAGCATGTCACTGTGTGAAACTGTGGAACAAATGGTGGTTGGGGATCACTATATTTCCCCCAGGTACCTGTTTTATGTAGCTACCAGGTTTCGGGAAGAGTATATATATCATCCATGAAAAGCAGACATGGGAAATTCAGAAATACTTAAAAACTCTGGCAAGACTTAGCTTGCTAAAGACTTTGGTAAGTCCTGTTTCCTGGTCTAGATTTTTATTGAGCAGAATGGTAGTGGAGTTTTTCATCCCCAAGCCAAAAGATCACAGAACCAGATAAGACAATAATAGTACAGAGAATGCTAGTTTCAGTTGTAAGAACTTTCACAGGCAAAGCCTGAATGAAAGAGGCTTCCTCATATATCCCTGTGCAGCTAGCAGGAGGATCCCAATAGGTTCAGCAAAATGAACCACACCCAGAGGCACAGAATTGTAGTCCCAACAACCAAAATAAACAGGGCTAGGAAGCATTAACCCTATGGTTCTGGCAGAACCAGTCATCACAGTAAACTTTGTCACTATCATTGTACATAAACGGAAAGGCCAAGTAAGTTATTTGTAAATAAATTCAAAAAAGATATTGTAGACTCTAATGGCAAGAGGTTGGTCTGCTCCAAATAAGGTTGTCTATACCTGGACATTTGGGCCCTATTCCTGTGTCACTGCTTGAGCCCAAAGGAGAACCCTGTGATGCTGGGACAGTACAACCTGTTATAAGTATGAAACCCATCAATCATTCTAGTCACAGGTATAGCAGTTGTGGCTCATTCTAAAGAGAATGGGATATCACTAAGTGGATTTTTTTACATTGTCAGTTTTGTTAGTCTTTTTTTTTTTATTATTATTATTATTTTTTTACTATTGACCAGGTTTTATATAATGTAATTTAAGTGCAGTCAGTGTTTTTGTCATACATAGAATACATTATGATCAGAAGGAATAACCAGCATATTGTAGGTTAACAGAGCCCTGCAGAAAGTGCTGCATTGCAGCCAAATACTGACTGGCAGTGACGGCATTACACAGCTCCGGCTCTCTCTATTGAAGAAAAAAAAAAATCTGAATTTGAGTTTTTCTTCTGGGCCATCAAATAGAATGTGCCGAGAACATAAAAAAAACATGAAGCCAATTACAATCACAAAACCTATTTCCTTCCTTCTCGTGTGTTGTTGTATTTTTTTAATGTATAAAGGGGAATTTATTAACGGATTCTCGACTTGGCAGTTTATTATGTAAATTGATTCGGTATAATGAAATCATAGGGCCATTTATTAAACTTACAACTGCCGTAATTATAAGCCTTGCACTGCCAATACCACGTCCCGGACTGACTGACAGATGGCAAGGAATGCCCGCTCGTTGGTACCGAGAAGGTTTCTTAATTATCTCATTATTTCAACAAGTCATTGGTATTTGCGCCTGACACATGGGATATGAGAGTGGGTTAGGACGGAATTTTATTAATGCTGCATAAGAGCTTGTGAATATACTGAACAAAAGGCAATAGCATCCTTCATACCAGAGCATTAATGGTCCACTGTATATCCTCCCCCACGGTTATTAAGAGAAATTACAGGAAGCAAAGTAATTAAAGGAGCAGTTTAGGAAATCACTTTGTCCTCCCCCATCCACAAATGAATATTCTAAATGAGCTGAGATGAGCTTCTAGTAGACTTTAAATGATGAACAACACAATTAATATTCTTTTACTGCTGTTAAAAATTAAAAGCAACATTGATTAGGTACAAAAATACTGAAAGTTGTTTTTTTTCCTCAACAGCAGTTTTGTTCGTTTACATATTTTATTGAAAATGGGTTTTTAAAAGAGAATAACATAGCTCGGATTTCCACTACTGAGGCACAGGTGCAATTCATTGCATAGAAGCTATAGCTTAAAGGGGTAATCCAGCTAAAGAGCAGCAACTGCATCTATGATGTGGGTCTGCATCTCCAGTCCCAGAAAGCTCTTTGTTTCCGTGGCTGGGGACGTGATGTTAGGCCACACCCCTCCATTCATGTCTATGGGATGTGGTGTGATGGCCATCATGCCCCCTCCCATAGACATGAATGGAGGCTGTGTGGCGTGACATCACAAAGGGGCGTGGTGTGATGCCATGTCCCCAGTCCCGGAAACAAAGAGCTTTCTGAGACTGGAGATGCAGCCCCACATAAAACACGATCAGACATCTTTGGATAGGGGATAAGATGTCTTTGGCTGGATAACCCCTTTAATACCTTTTGCAAGGCATAGCGGTTAGTTACCACCCACAGGAAAATATGCAGCGTCTGCTCATAGGAGAATATGCAGCGGATCATGAAATATGCTGCATATACACTGTGTGTGACCCTACCCTAAAGGTTTTTTTTTCCTGACTAATACGATTAACAAGCTATCTACAACATAGTCCATCAGTAACTGGTGACAACAAGCACCCCCTACGATCTTAGGAGTGCACCCACACCAGACAGTGAACAGAACTGTAAGCAGTTGGATCCCTTCATTGTGTAGAGGCCGAACCTGGCTACTGCAACTCAGCTCCCATTTAGAGCTGAACAGCAATAATGTGGCACCACCACTTCAAAGAAAACTGAGCCCACTACTAGCTGCGTCATTTGCATTCAATATGTTTAGGTGACCATATTTCACCTAGTTAAAATTTTATGCAAAATGAAAAAATAAATAAGAAAAAGGGATGTCCAAGTTGAAATTTTTTTAACCTAAGGACTCAGCTCATTTTGGCCTAAAGGACCCAGCAAATTTTTGTTTTTGCATTTTTGTTTTTTCCTCCACCCTTCTAAGAAAACCTTACTTGTGTGGTGAAATGAAAAAACAAACACGCCATTTTGTAACTTTTTGGGGCTTCCGTGCCAACACAGTGCATATTTCTGTACAAATGACACCTTATCTTTATTTTGTAGGCCAACACGGTTACAAGGATACCCATTTTTTGTAGGTTTTATTTTATTTTTCTACTTTAATTTTTCTCAACATTATAACTACATGTAGCACAATTAGTATGTTTAAAATTGTCATCTTCTGACCCCAATAACATTTTTATTTTTCTGCATACAGGGCTATATGAGGGCTCATCTTTTGTGCTGTAGTCTGTAATTTTTATCAGTACCATTCTTGTTTTAATGGGACTTGCTTTTTATGATTTTTTTATGGTATTTAAAGTGACCAAAAATGCACAATTTTGAATTTGGTACTTTTTTGCGTGTACGCCATCGACTGAACAGTTTAGCTATGCTTATATTTTAATAGTTTGGACATTTACGCATGCAGCGGTACCACATATGATTATTTTTTATTACATTGATCTATTTAAAAAAATGGGAAAAGAGGGTTCAAAATTTTATTAGCAAGGGGTTAATTCACTTTTATTAACTCTCTCTTATCACTTTATTTACTTTTAGTCCCCATAGGGAGCTATAACATGCAATGTTTTGATTGCATACACTGTTTAATGCTATGCTATGGCATAACCCTCGGTCCTGGCTGCTGATAGCAGGCGGGACCCACCGGGTTTGAAGCATGCTCAGCTCATGAGCATGATTTAAACCCTGGTAACAGGACCAGAGTCTACAGGTATGCCCTACATCCTTGAGGACCAGGATGCAAGAGCATACCCATATGCCCTGAGTCCTGAACAGGTCAAAAGAGGCAGATGGGTTAAAAAATGCATTAAGCATTATTTACCACATCATTGCAGTTCTGATACTAGCTGGGTGCCCCTCATCTCAACCTCTTGTCACATTTCGATACCCAGAGAAAATATCTGAAAAAAAACCTCTTGGCCAATAGCTGGTTGAGGAGGCTCCCTGCTGAAGTCAATTATTGGCTAAGTTGAATTGGAACAGCAGCAAAAGGGGATCAGTGAGGTAAAATATTCCATAAAATATTCAAGAAAATAAAATAAGGGCATGATGACTTCTTGCTCAGACCATTAGGTATGTGGTGATGTCAAGCAGCACCTAGAAGGGGCCCCCATCCTTTATCTATGCCTCTGACTTATGCTAAAACCCTTAAACCCTACATGTACGTCTGACAAATGCTAACCTAATTGTGTTGTCTTTTTCTAATTTTTGACAGATCATTGACATTCTATGTTCGTGTCGTTGTGACTGTTTTCTGATTTTCTAACTTAGATTACTATCTGTGCACTTCTTTTCATGCTGGCTCCTAGCTGACCTCACGATCACACACTTTCCCACAAGCCCCTTATTGCAAATTCCATCATTTATAACATAATGAGCAGCAAGCCTTTGTTGCTTACTTCAAACAAAGGCATAAAATGTATTCAATTGAAACATAAAAACACTTACAAATCATACAGGAGAATTACTAGATAATCTAAATTATTTATTATGTATTAATCAGGATCCATCTTTCATACTTGAAAAGATAAGACATCAGAACACTAAGTTAACACTGAGATACTAGACCGTCAAAGGGACACAGACACAGGGTCTCTTCACAGGAGGCCTGTACATTGCACCTTTGATGAAGCCAGACAAAAATATAATATTTTGATAAATATTTTTAAGAATGATTAATTGGAATTTAAAACAGTGAGTTGGCTCTTACACTTTCTTTTTTTTTTTTCTTATCCAATACTTTGGGGGTATATTAATGTTCAAACAACTTGGAGCAGTACTATCGTGACGATAACATTTTCTAGAACAGTTATTTCAGATAAATGCATTGCCACTTTATTTACTGTCATTGACTCTCAGTTCTTTTCAGGTGGCCAAATAAACATCCATTATAGTCAATAGTCAACCATTTACAAGGAAAGGTTAAAGGACCTTAACATATGTAGCTTGGGATATGATAGAAAATCATCATAATAAAGAAAGAAAGGATA
Organism: Hyla sarda; assembly: GCF_029499605.1. Lineage (NCBI taxonomy): Eukaryota > Metazoa > Chordata > Amphibia > Anura > Hylidae > Hyla > Hyla sarda. The sequence continues at coordinate 84,628,043 of NC_079192.1, forward strand.
TTTAAAAAATAAAATCTACCACAAGAGGACATAGTTTTATATTAGAGGGGCAAAGGTTTAAAAACAATATAAGAAAGTATTAGTTTACTGAGAAAGTAGTGAATGCATGGAATAGCCTTCCTGCAGAAGTGGTAGCTGCAAATACAGTGAAGGAGTTTAAAGGGGTTATCCACCATAAGGTGATTTTAGTATGTACCTGGCAGGCAGTAAAGGACATGCTTTGGAAGGATCTGCACTTGTCTTGGGGCTAAATGGCTATGTTGTGAGAGTTCCATAATACTGTAGCTAGCATTTTGTGAACTGGTATTTCCTTTTTGAGCTTTCTTCTTTGCCTGCAAATCCTATAATTCAATTTTCCTCCCTCCCACACATCAGCCACCCCACCCATTGAAACAGAAATGAGCTGCATCCATTCAAAAGACCTGTGGTTTTCATTCAGGGTGCCTACAGCGATCCCTCCACCCATTGAAGCAGACAGGCTCTCTGTCATCAGCTGACTAGTCAGTCAGGTCTCGGCCTTATTGCAACCTGGGAAAAATCTAAAACAACAGTCATTTTGTATGCTGTTAAAAATAAATATTGGGGTGAAAATCACAGAAGAATTGTGAGAAAACTGTCACACACAAGTACAGACACCATATTATGAACTACATTAACTTTACAGTCCCTGTAGCATAGTCAAATAAAAAAAAACCTGGAACACCCCTTTAACCTGTTAAGGACCAAGGGCATACCTGTACGCCCTGAGTCCGCTCCCGTTCTACAACTCGGCGTGGCCCCGCATCAAAGCGGGTCGGCCCGGCTTCTAACAACGGCCAGGACCCATGGCTAATAGCGTGATCGCAGTGCCGTGCGCTATTAACCCTTTAGATGTAGCATTCAAAGTTGAACATTGCGTCTAAAGTGAAAATGAATCATTGTCGGTTAGCTCAGGGGGCTGTTCGGGATGTCCGCAGTGAAACTGCAGCATCCCTAACAGCTGTGACACAGCAGGAGGGTCCCTTATTTTGCCTCCTGGTGTCTGAGCGCCGAATGACTGATCCAGGCATGAGCAGTCAAGCGGCAAAATCATTGATCAATGGTTTCCTATGAGAAACCATTGATCAATGTAAAAGATCAGTGTGTGCAGTGTTATAGGTCACTATGAGAGCTATAATATTGCAAAAAAAAAAGTGAAAAAAAAGTGAATAAAGATCATTTAACCCCTTCCCTAATCAAAGTTTGAATCACCCCCTTTTCCCATTTAAAAAAAAAGTGTAAATAAAAATAAACATGTGGTATCGCCGCGTGTGTAAATGTCCGAATTATAAAAATATATCATTAATTAAATTGCATAGTCAATGGCGTACGCGCAAAAAAAGTCCAAAATAGTGCATTTTTTGGTCACTTTTTATATCATGAAAAAATGAATAAAAAGCGATTAAAAAGTCTGATCAATAAAAACATAGTACCACTAAAAACTTCAGTTCACGGCGCAAAAAATTAGCCCTCATACCGGCCCATACACAAGAAAAAAAAAGTTATAGGGGTCAGAAGATGGCAATTTTAAACGTATACATTTTCCTGCATGTAGTTATGATTTTTTTTTTCAGAAGTACTACAAAATCAAACCTATAAAAGTAGGGTATCATTTTAATCGTATGGACCTACAGAGTAAAGATAAGGTGTAATTTTTACCGAAAAATGTACGGTGTAGAAACAGAAGCCCCCAAAATTTACAAAATGGTGTTTTCTTTTTTTCAATTTTGTCTCGCAATGATTTTTTTTTCCGTTTCGCCATAGATTTTTGAGTAAAATGACTGATGTTATTACAAAGTAGAATTGGTGGCACAAAAAATAAGCCATCACATGGATTTTTAGGTGCAAAATTCTAAGTGGTATGATTTTTTAAAGGTAAGGAGGAAAAAATGAAAGTGCAAAAACGGAAAAACCCCTGGTCCTTAGGGGGTTAAGCATGCATGGGATAGTCATAAGGCTATCATTCACATATGAAGCATAGTTTTATACCTATCTATATCTTATAAGATAGGGACTATTCATAGTATTCAGGATATTGAGCAGACTAGATGGGCCAAAAGGTTGTTATCTGTCCACAAATTCATTCTATGTTTCTATGTTGCTGCCAAAAGTGACAACAAGTTGCTCCTTTCCCAGTTACTTTATGACTTAATTAATTGGTGTCACAGCCGCCATTGTGACAATGTCACCATTGGGATGTCAAAAATGACTCTTCCTTATGGTGTATGTGAAGGGACCGCTTTACAATGAACAGCGCAGGTCTTCCAGCCCCATTCACTGTGTAGTGCAGGGCACTGAACAGCTGATCGATAGGGGTTCTGGCATCTCACCAATCAGTAACTGATGACCTATCCATGTTAACTAACTAGGCTCCACATGCAGTGTCCTGTTATCCAACTACAATATATCCAAAGTTGTTGTGAGGCTGAAAGAAATCATTTATTACTTGCATAAATATGAGTATATTGCATTGCCACAATAACATACAATAAGATGTACAGTATGTGTAGGGTTCTCAATTTGTATATTGTGTATCAGATGAATGATGCCTTGGTCACATGACTTATTCCCCAGCTAGTTTCTGTGCAAAAACTTCTAGAAAGCTGTTGGGTTCAAAGGGGACCCTCACCCTAACTACAACACCTATCATCCCTGTGGGAATCATTTACAAACTATCCTAAAGGCCAAATGTAATTCACTTAAACTTTATATCAAAGAGGATTCACACATTTCCTACATTTTGCTTTTTTTACACATGCTCTGATCTGTAGGGTTTTTCTCAGTTAAAATCCACCACATTTTCTGTGGAAACCTTAGTAAATATGTTGGATTTTTGGACATGTCGGAAGCATGCCCCCTTTCCTTTGATCATGCCCCCTTTTCCACAATGGCCACACCCCTATTTTGGGTTTTCTCAGTAAAATGGAGAGTTGGTTGTTCTTTTTATTTGTTTTGCACAACCCGACAAAACATGTTGAGTTTACAATAGTTAATCAGACCCAATGTGCGTGCAGATGGTATGCAGAGATACAGCTAGGCTTTCCCTTATTCAAGGCATGTATTGTCATTTACTTCCTTAGACCTTTACTTATAGTAAATACCCAGAGGCTTGTTATGTCCTTCTGTAGCATCTACTGTAGAACCCAGGCCATATGCCTTGCTAGCTCCCTGACTGACTTAGCTATGTTCCTGAAGAAGAGAACTGAGACAGTTAAAGGGGTTATCCAGGAAAAAACTTTTATATATATATATATCAACTGGCTCCAGAAAGTTAAACAGATTTTCAAATCACTTCTATTAAAAAATCTTAATCTTTTCAGTACTTATGAGCTTTTGAAGTTAAGGTTGTTCTTTTCTGTCTAAGTGCTCTCTGATGACAGGTGTCTCGGAAACCACCCAGTTTAGAAGCAAATCCCCATAGCAAACCTCTTCTAAACTGGGCGGTTCCTGAGGCATGTGTCATCAGAGAGCAATTAGACAGAAAAGAACAACCTTAACTTCAGAAGCTCATAAGTACTTAAAGGATTAAGATTTTTTAATAGAAGCAATTAAAAAAATCTGTTTAACTTTCTGGGGCCAGTTGATATATATAAAAAAAGTTTTTTCCTGGATAACCCCATTAAGGTTGTCCTTTATGGTGCATGCAAATGGCCATATTACAGTTCCATGCAGGAGACATATAGGGCCAAGGGAAGGAAGCCTTTTCTAAAGAAATTCTTTGGGAATAGTATTCATGATGATCCCATCCTTAAAGGTGCATTTCAGCTTTATACATCAAAGGACATGGGATATAGGATGTATGATCGCAGGGGTCCTGCTGCTGAGGACCCCCATGATGTTGGTGCAGCCCTCTGCATTCTGTGCTGGGTGCTGAATTCGAGACGGGATGTGACATCACGGCGTGAATGTAGGGGGCATGGCATTATGTAAGAAGGGGGCGTGGTCGTGATTTCACGTCCCCGTCTCAGAGGTAGCGCCCGGCACAGAACGTTGGGGCCTGCACCTAGATCGTGGGGGACCCCTGCGATCATACATCTTATCCCCTATCCAAAGGATAGGAGATAAGATGTATAAAGCCGGAATACCTGTTTAACACTGAATACATAGCAAGGGTATAAGGCCATTTTTTAAAGGGAGAAATGCAAGGTAAAATGGTTTATACAGAGCCGGGCCAAAGGAAAAAAAAAACAACATTATTACAATAATTTTGCAGACGGTGCTTTAAATTTTCTGGGCACTGCTTTTTATTTAATTGTGTACATTCTTTGTTTGCTTTGTTGTGGCATACATTGAAGCTCGGTAAATGAATAATAATACTATTAATAATGGTCGGCTGCATTATGACAGTGCCCCTATTGCTTTAGAAATACTGAAACTGACTTTAATTAAAATCTTGTTTAAAGGTAACCAACCAGAAAAGATATAATATCTTCCTTTTAATTACTGCGTACAGAGATTTGCTTTATTCCAAGGTTACAATTCTTGTATTAGTTTATTAACTGTCAAAGGAAACAAGACTCATACACTTAGGTGATGAAAACACCTTGAATCTTGTTCCCATGTGAACATATGCTTTGGCATATTGAAATAAGTTTTGTGCACTTTTTGTGGTGTAAGAAGAGTAGATACTGTATTTCTGGATCTCATTACAAATTCCTAAAATGGTCCAAGTTGTTTTATAAAAACATTTTCTGGAGAGCTCAGTAGGTTGGAATACATGGAATGTTACATCAAAAATGTAACATCCATGCAATACTAATCCGGCATTCTATTTAATAAAATTTCACTATACTAGGTGTTTTTTCCACAGTCTTCTAGGTTTAACTACCAAAATGTAGCCCAATGTTGACCTTCATCATAACCCCACCAACCCTTGTTGCATTGTTGGTTTCTTCAGTATGCCCACTGTTGACCTCACTGGTTCTGCCCTGCTACTTTTGGCCTAAAGAGAATGACCCAGGTTGGTTGGGGGTCAATAGACAAAATTAACCTAACCCCAAGGCCGAAGCCCGGGGTGAAAAACCCCTTATTGCTCAAACCTTAAAAAGTAAACTTTATTGGTATATATTAAAAGCTCCCCAGTGTAAAGTTAAAATAACCCCTGACAGGTATGTACAGGGTTAATGAGGGAAAGTTCCCTTACAGTATTAAGTGCGGTGCTGCAGACACTCACACTACCTTGTCAGAGGGTTGGTTAAAACACAAACAGTATGCCCACCCCTACATGTTTCGCCGCACCGCGGCGTTCTCAAGAGGTATATGTGGCTACTATGACAAGGTACCCTCTGACAAGGTGGTATGAGTGTCTGCAGCACCGCACTTAATACTGTAAGGGAACGTTCCCTCATTAACCCTGTACACACCTGTCAGGGGTTATTTTAACTTTACACTGGGGAGCTTTTAATATATACCAATAAAGGTTACTTTTTAAGGGTTGAGCAATAAGGGGTTTTTCACCCCGGGCTTCGGCCTTGGGGTTAGGTTAATTCTGCTACTTTTGGGACACACAAAAATGGACACCTATACTTGTGTGATTGTTAGATATGCCGATGTTTCAAGGGGTGATAATAAATGTCCCCTCTGTTTCAGCTGTGTTGACATGTCACCAAATATGGCAGATAGTTTAGTAGTTTTGATGAAGGGCTCTTCTAGACTGCAGTTTACTTATACAGGATATGGCAATATTATATGTACAGTAGTCTAAAGAAATGCTAGAGGTAGAAAAATAATGTTTGTTACATCTAAGATGTGGAAGATATAAATAATATTTCTTTTAGACAGATTTTCCAATTACATTCTTTTGTTACCTATCACCATGAAAATGAAAGGAAGGACATTGGAATATGAACCAAGACATCAGGCCAGTTTTAAGAAAAATATTATAATTACAATAATTATCTCCAACCTCACCTATAATTTATAAAACACTTACCGTATTTATCGGGGTATACCACGCACCGGCCTATAACACGCACCCTCATTTTACCAAGGATATTTGGGTAAAAAAAGTTTTTTACCCAAATATCCATGATAAAATGAGGGTGCGTGTGTGCGCGTGTATACCCCGATATACCCCCAGAAAATGCAGGGGGAGAGAGGCCGTCGCTGCCCGCTTCTCTCCCCCTGCCTTTCCTGGGGTCTAGAGCGCTGCTGTCGGCCCTTTTCACCCCCTGGTTATCGGCGCCGCTGCCCGTTCTGTCCCCCTGACTATCGGTGCCGGCGCCGATAGCCAGGGAGAGAGAAGCGGCGCCGACAGCCAGGGGGAGAGAAGGGGCAGCGGCACCCATTGCCGGCGCCGCTGCCCCGTTGCCTCCCCCCATCCCCGGTGGCATAATTACCTGAGTCGGGTCTGCGCTGCTCCAGGCCTCCGTCGTGCGTCCCCAGCGTCGTTGCTATGCACGGCGCGGCGCTCTGACACATTTATTAACTTTTTTTACACTTTTTTTTCAGTGTTATAGCCCCCATAGGGACCTATAACACTGCACACACTGATTGTCAGCATTGTTCACTGCAAAGCCATAGCTTTGCAATGATCAGCGTTATCGGCAGTCGATTGCTCAAGCCTGAATCTCAGGCTTGGAGCAATCAATCGCAAAGGGGACATGCCGGAGGCAGGTAAGAGGACCTCTGCTCGTGTCCCAGCTTATCGGGACACCGCATTTTCACTGCGGTAGAGCCGATCAGCCTTGCTGAGCAGCCGGGCAGCTTTCACTTTCGTTTTAGACGCGGCGTTCAACTTTGAACGCCGCATCTAAAGGGTTAATAGCGTGCGGCGATTGCTGCTGCGCGCTATTAGCACCACGTCCCGGCATCAGATACATGCCGGGACCGACCCGATATGACGCGCTTTATATCGCGGGAGCCGGCCAAGGACGTAAATATACGTCCTTGGTCGTTAAGGGGTTAAAAAAGGATATTTCTAGCCTACAGACAGCCTCAATAGGGGTATAGAACAATTTGCTGTTTTCTAACATGCATATAGAGTGTGCTGGGGTAGTGAAATAATATTGTTATTCAGAATAACATGCAGATTAACGCCATTGCTTTTAGAATCACTGCCACAGAGCAGCACAATGACAGGGCCTGGTGGTGGCATCAGTGTGAGGAGACCATATAGTGGCTGAATGGCACAGCATGGAGGTGTTTGCAGCATGAGGAGACCATATAGTGGCTGAATGACACAGCTTGGATAAGGCTGAAGCACGTGGACACCATATAGTGGCTGAATGACAAAGCGTGGAGGTGTTGGCAGCAAAGGACACCATATAGTGACTGAATGACACAGCGTGGAGGTGTTGGCAGCATAAGGAGACCATATAGTGGCTGAATGACACAGCGTGGAGGTGTTGGCAGCATGAGTAGGCACTAGGCCTTCACAATCCCTAAGATTAAAAGATTAATTTAGAAATTGAAAACAAAGATTTTGAATAGTGGGTGATGCCTTTTGAATTTCCCAGACCCAGCAGCGGCATCAGTAAACCATATATTGCCTGAATGACCCAGCCTGGAGTTGGCTGATGCACGAGTATACACCAGGGCTTCACAATCCCCCTGAAAAACACAACAATTTTTGAAATTTTTTAAGAAGATTTTGGATAGCGGGTGCTACCTAGGAGAAAATTTGAATTTCCCAGACCCAGGTCCAGCAATGGCATCAGTAAACCAAATATTGCCTGAATGACACGGCCTGGAGTTGGGGGATGCACTAGTACACACCAGGGCTTCACAATCCCCCCCAAAACATACAACAATTTTTGAGATTTTTGAAGAAGATTTTGGATAGCGGGTGCTACCTATGATAACATTTGGATTTTCCAGACCAAGGCCTAGCAGCGGCATCAGTATACCATATATTGCCTGAATGACCCAGCCTGAAGTTGGCTGATGCACGAGTACACACCAGGGCTTCACAATCCCCACGAAAAACACAACAATTTTTGAAATTTTTGAAGAAGATTTTGGATAGTGGGTGCTACCTATGAGAAAATTTGAATTTCCCAGACCCAGGTCCAGCAACGGCATCAGTAAACCAAATATTGCCTGAATGACACAGCCTGGAGTTGGGGGATGCACGAGTACACACCAGGGCTTCACAATCCCCCCCAAAACATACAACAATTTTTGAGATTTTTGAAGAAGATTTTGGATAGCGGGTGCTACCTATGATAACATTTGGATTTTCCAGACCAAGGCCCAGCAGCGGCATCAGTAAACCATATATTGCCTGAATGACACAGCCCGGAGTTGGCTGATGCATGAGTACACACCAGGGCTTCACAATCCCCCCCAAAAAAACAACACAAAAATGTTTTAAATTTTTGGAGAAGATTTTAGATAGCGGGTGCTACCTATGAGAAAATTTGAATTTCCCAGACCCAGGCCCAGCAGCGGCATCAGTTAACCATACATTGCCCGAATGACACAGCCTGGAGTTGGCTGATGCATGAGAAGACTATTGAAATGTCTGATTTTTTATTTGAAATTTAAATCAAAGTTTGAGTGTCCCAGACACCAGCATGTGGGTACAAAGGACCAAATCCTACAAGCCCCCACAGGGCTCATGTGGCCATGAGATGTAGGCTCAACATCTCCATTGCCCTGACCTACCTTTGCTTCCAAGACTTTTCGCCAAGGTAAACCATATGAAGAACAGCCTGACACCGCCATGCCCTACACACATGGTACGATGAAGGGCCACTGAGATTTTTATGTGCAGTGGTGGCCGAGGACACGGTGGAGGATGAGGATGCGGAGTCGCACACTGTCACAGGACCCACTGCCTGAGAGTGCGAGCATGGAGGAGGAAGCGGTGGGACCTTTCCAAGTTGCTGTTGTGGCTGTGCAGGAACCACATTTACCCAGTGGGCCGTAAAAGACAAGTATTGTCCCTGCCTGTAGTTATAGCTCCACACGTCGGCGCTGCTGTGCACTTTTGAACACACCGACAGACTCAAGGACTGGCCCACCTTCTCTTTTACTTATGCAGGGCTGGTACTGTCTTATTCGCAAAGAAATGACGGCTTGGGACTCTCCACCTTGGCTCGGCACAAGCCATCAATTTTCTGAAAGATGCAGAGTCCATCACTTGAAAAGGGAGGGACTGCAGCACCAGCAACTTGGACAGGAGCACATTCAACTTCTGCGCTGTTGGATGAGTGGGCGCATACTGTTGTCTCTTGGACATGGCTTCGCCGATGGATTGTTGGCGTAATGGCTGACTAAAAGCGGGAGAAGCAGGAGCATCTGGAGCGCAGAAGGAGGGTTTGACACACAGCTCCCTTCAGCTGAGGTGGTGGAGCCTTGGTTGTATGAAGGAGGGATCGAATGACCACTGGGTGAGCAATGGGAGGACAGGGACTGCTCCCAGCCATGCCAACTGAGAGTTATTGTCAGGATTCGGCAGGCTGGATGTGGATCCTCTGTGTCAGAGAGGGATTGGCGTGGACCGTGTCGGTGGACCGGTTCTAAGTTGCTACTGGTTTTCACCAGAGCCCGCCGCAAAGCGGGATGGACTTGCAGCGGCGGTAGCAACCAGGTCGTATCCACCGGCAACGGCTCAACCTTTCTGACTCCTGAGATAGGCGCGGTACAAGGGATTAGACAAGAGCAGAGTCGGAAGTAGCAGAAGGTCAGGGCAGGCAGCAAGGATCGTAGTCAGGGGCAACGGCAAGAGGTCTGGAACACAGGCTAGGAACACACAAGGAACGCTTTCACTGGCACAATGGCAACAAGATCCGGCAAGGAAGTGCAGGGGAAGTGAGGTAATATAGGGAAGTGCACAGGTGAAGACACTAATTAAAACCCATGTGCCAATCAGTGGCACACCGGCCCTTTAAATCGCAAAGACCCGGCGCGTGCGCGCCCTAGGGAGCGGGGCCGCGCACGCCGGGGCAGCACAGACGGGGAGCGAGTCTGGTAAGCAGGTCGGGATGCGATTTGCGAGCGGGCGCGTCCCGCATCGCAAATCGCATCCCGGCTAGAGACATTATCGCAGCGCACCCGGTCAGTGGGTCTGACCGGGGCGCTGCGAACAGGAGAACGCTGTGAGAGCTCCGGGGAGGAGCGGGGACCCGGAGCGCTCGGCGTAACAGTACCCCCCCCCTTGGGTCTCCCCCTCTTTTTAGAACCTGAGAATTTGTGGATAAGGTCCTTGTCAAGGATGTTGTCCTCGGGTTCCCATGACCTCTCCTCCAGGCCGCAATTCTCCCAATCTACAAGAAAACATTTTTTACCTCTGACCGTCTTGGATGCCAGAATTTTTTTAACCGAGAAGATGTCAGAGGACCCGGAGACAGGAGTAGGAGCAACAACCTTAGGAGAGAAGCGGTTAAGGATGAGTGGTTTAAGGAGAGAGACATGAAAAGCATTAGGAATACGGAGAGAAGGAGGAAGAAGGAGTTTGTAGGAGACAGGGTTGATTTGGCATTTGATTTTAAAAGGACCAAGATAACGTGGTCCCAGTTTATAACTGGGGACACGAAAGCGGACATACTTGGTGGATAGCCACACTTTGTCTCCAGGAGAAAAGACAGGAGGAGTTCTTCTTTTTTTGTCGGCATGTTTCTTCATCCGGGATGAGGCCTGTATGAGAGATTTTTGAGTCTCTTTCCAGATGGTGTAGAAGTCCCGAGTCACCTCATCAACAGTGGGCAAACCAGAAGGCATGGGAGTGGGGAGGGGGGGGGGAGAGGGTGACGGCCGTACACCACAAAGAATGGGGATTTAGCGGAAGACTCAGAGACTTTGAAATTGTACGAGAATTCGGCCCATGGTAGGAGATCGGCCCAGTCATCCTGGCGGGAGGAAACAAAATGTCGCAAATAGTCACCAAGAACCTGATTAACTCTTTCCACTTGCCCGTTGGATTGGGGATAATAGGAAGACGAGAAGTTTAATTTGATTTTAAGCTGATTACAGAGGGCCCTCCAGAATTTCGACACAAATTGAATGCCTCTATCCGAGACGATATGCGTAGGAAGCCCGTGAAGGCGAAAAATGTGCACAAAATTTTTTTCGACAACTGAGGCGCAGAAGGAAGACCTGGAAGAGGAATAAAATGTGCCATCTTGGAGAAACGATCAACGACCACCCAAATAACTGTGTTGCCATGGGATAAAGGTAAGTCTGTAATAAAGTCCATAGCAATCTGAGACCATGGTAGCTCAAGAACAGGCAGAGGATGGAGGAGACCGGCAGGCTTCTGGCGAGGAGTCTTGTCCCGGGCACAGACTGTACAAGCCCGAACAAAATCAGCAACATCTGCTTCCAGGGTAGGCCACCAATAAAAACGAGAGATGAGCTGGACGGATTTTTTGATGCCAGCAGTAGAAAAAATTTAAATATTGTCCAGGTAGACCACAACACAGATATATAATAGATCACAAAAAATTTCATTTACAAAGTCCTGGAAGACGGCAGGGGCGTTGCAAAGCCCAAAAGGTATAACCAGATATTCAAAGTGTCCATCTCTGGTGTTAAACGCGGTCTTCCACTCGTCCCCTTCCCTGATGAGGATGAGATTATATGCACCTCTTAAATCCAATTTGGTAAAGATGTTGGCGCCACGTAGGCGGTCAAAGAGTTCCGAGATAAGAGGTAGGGGGTAGTGTTTTTTTATAGTGATTTTATTAAGACCGCGGTAATCTATGCATGGTCGTAAGGAGCCGTCTTTTTTGGAGACGAAGAAGAACCCTGCTCCGGCAGGGGAGGAAGACTTGCGGATAAATCGCCTTTTTACATTTTCTTGAATGTACTCTGTCATGGCTTGTGTTTACGGAGCAGATAGAGGATAGATTCTGCCCCGGGGTGGAGTAGTACCAGGGAGGAGATCAATAGGACAGTCATAAGGCCTGTGAGGAGGCAAAGACTCTGCTTGTTTTTTGCAAAAAACATCAGCATAGTCCAGATAGGCCTTGGGGAGACCTGGTATTGGAGGAGCCATAGGGTTTTGACTGACAGGACTGGGAGCAGACATAAGACACTTTTTGTGGCAAGTGGTACCCCAGTTCTTGATTTCCCCGGTGGTCCAATCGAGGGTAGGGGAATGGCGTTGAAGCCAAGGTAGTCCAAGAAGAATTTCAGAAGTGCAGTTAGAGAGGACCAGAAATTCAATCTTTTCATGATGGGATCCAATGCACATTAAGAGGGGTTCCATGCGGTAACGCACGGTACAGTCCAATCTTTCACCATTAACAGAGGCGATGTAGAGGGGTCTGGCGAGACTGGTCACTGGGATGTTGAACCTGTTAACGAAAGAGGCCAAAATAAAATTTCCTGCAGATCCGGAATCCAAGAAGGCCACAGCTGAGAAGGAGAAGGTAGAAGAAGAAATCCGCACAGGCACAGTAAGACGTGGAGAAGCAGAGTTCACACCTAGAGCTGTTTCACCTTTGTGCGGAGTCGGAGTGCGTCTTTCCTGACGTGGAGGTCGGATAGGACAATCCTTCAAGAAATGTTCGGTACTGGCACAGTACAGGCATAGGTTCTCAATGCGGCGGCGTGTCCTCTCTTGAGGTGTCAGGCGAGACCGGTCTACTTGCATAGCCTCCACGGCGGAAGGCACAGGAACAGATTGCAGCGGACCAGAGAAGAGAGGAGCCGGGGAGAGAAACCACCTCGTGCGAACAAAGTCCATATCCTGGCGGAGCTCCTGACGCCTTTCGGAAAAACACATGTCAATGCGGGTGGCCAGATGAATAAATTCATGCAGGTTAGCAGGGATTTCTCGTGTGGCCAGCACATCTTTGATGTTACTGGATAGGCCTTTTTTGAAGGTCGCGCAGAGGGCCTTGTTATTCCAGGACAATTTGGAGGCGAGAGTACGGAATTGGATGGCGTACTCGCCAACAGAAGAATTACCCTGGACCAGGTTCAGCAGGGCAGTCTCGGTAGAAGAGGCTCGGGCTGGTTCCTCGAAGACACTTCGAATCTCCGCGAAGAAAGAGTGTACAGAGGCAGTGACAGGATCATTGCGGTCCCAGAGTGGTGTGGCCCATGACAGGGCTTTCCCAGACAGGAGGCTGACTACGAAAGCCACCTTTGACCTTTCAGTTGGAAATTGGTCCAACATCATCTCCAAATGCAGGGAACATTGCGAGAGAAAACCACGGTAAAGTTTAGAGTCCCCATCAAACTTGTCCAGCAATGATAAACGGAGGCTGGATGCGGCCACTCGCTGCGGAGGAGGTGCAGGAGCTGGCGGAGGAGATGGTTGCTGAAGCTGTGGTAGAAGCTGCTGTAGCATCACAGTCAGTTGAGACAGCTGGTGGCCTTGTTGCACTATCTGTTGCGACTGCTGGGCGACCACCGTGGTAAGGTCAGCGACAACTGGCAGCGGGACCTCAGCGGGATCCATGGCCGGATCTACTGTCAGGATTCAGCAGGCTGGAGGTGGATCCTCTGTGTCAGAGAGGGATTGGCGTGGACCGTGTCGGTGGACCGGTTCTAAGTTGCTACTGGTTTTCACCAGAGCCCGCCGCAAAGCGGGATGGACTTGCAGCGGCGGTAGCAACCAGGTCGTATCCACCGGCAACGGCTCAACCTCTCTGACTGCTGAGATAGGCACGGTACAAGGGATTAGACAAGAGCAGAGTCGGACGTAGCAGAAGGTCAGGGCAGGCAGCAAGGATCGTAGTCAGGGGCAACGGCAAGAGGTCTGGAACACAGGCTAGGAACACACAAGGAACGCTTTCACTGGCACAATGGCAACAAGATCCGGCAAAGAAGTGCAGGGGAAGTGAGGTAATATAGGGAAGTGCACAGGTGAAGACACTAATTAAAACCCATGCACCAATCAGTGGCGCATCGGCCCTTTAAATCGCAAAGACCCGGCGCGCGCGCACCCTTTTGAGCGGGGCCGCGCACGCCGGGGCAGCACAGACGGGGAGCGAGTCTAGTAAGCGGGTCGGGATGCGCACCGCGAGCGGGCGCGTCCCACATCGCGAATCGCATCCCGGCTAGAGACATTATCGCAGCGCACCCGGTCAGCGGGTCTGACCGGGGCGCTGCGAACAGGAGAACGCTGTGAGCGCTCCGGGGAGGAGCGGGGACCCGGAGCGCTCGGCGTAACACTTATATCTGAGGAACCTAACGACTTTTGACTGGGGGTGTCAGATGTCACTTGTGATGAAGTGGATGAGCGTGTTAACCCATCGACAATGGCAGATGGGTTGCTGGTTGATACACGGCCGCTGGCTGATAACGGGAGCTCAGGCCTCTCACTGCGACTCCTGCTGCCACTCACCCCTAGTCTGCTGCCAACTCTGCCTGAAGTATTTAGGCCTCTGCTTCTCTGCCTGACATACTTAGTGCGTATATGAGGGTATTACAATACGCTACACTACTCTTTAAACAGTATTTGTCTGCAACAGCAGCAGGTGATTACTTTTGGCTGTCCTTTCACAGTATGTAGGCCCTTGACAGATTAACAGGTACAAAATGGTACACTATTTGGATGTACGAAGGAAGTATGCACTGATGAGGGCAGAAAAATGTGCAACAATACACAGAAAAAATCTGTATTTTTGTAAAACACCAGCAGGTGATTAGTGATGAGCGGCATAGGCCATATTCGAATTTGCAATATTTTGCGAACATATGGACGAATATTCGTCATATATTTGCGAAATTTGCATATTCGTTATATTCATTTTTTTCGCGTATGCGAAAATATATTCGCATATTTGCAAATATTGAGCCCTCCCTTCTTTAGAGGTATAGGGAACTGTGACTAGTGCATTAACTGTGATTTTTTGCACATTGAAACCAATAGGCCCATTGTGGTTGGTGGGGATCTCATGGCATGCAAAACCGTAAGCTAAGCTGGATTGTCTTGGCTGCACAGTGGATGGGAGACCACCACGGGTTCGACTCCTGGGGTGGGACGGAGTTTTACAGTGTTGTGGTTTAACTTTACTTTCCTGGAAATGCTGCTGAGTTGCCCATAGCAACCAACCATTTTTTCTTTCATTTTTCACAAGGCCTCTGCAAAATGAAAGAAGCGATCTGATTGGTTGCTATGGGCAACTCAGAAACTTTTCCTGGAAAAGTTTCTAGTTGCCCATAGCAACCAGATTGCTTCCTTCATTTTTCAGAGGCCTTTTCAAAAATGAAGGAAGCAATCTGGTTGGTTGCTATGGGCAAATATGCGCATATATTTTAAATGCGAAAAAAACGAATATTCGTAATTACGAATATATAGTGCTATATTTGCAATATTCGCGAATTCGCGAATATGCGATATTCGTGAATAAAATTTGAATTGCGAATATTCGCGAGAAACACTACAGGTGATTACTTTTGCCAGGACTTTCCCTGTATCTGGACTTGTTACAGATACAAAATAGTAGACTGCTTTGATGTAGGTATGTGGTATGCACATTTGAGGGCAGACAAATGCACTACAGTCTGCTGAAAAAACATATTTGTGAACAGCAGCAGGACACAACAGTGCAGCACCACAAAAAA
This sequence comes from Hyla sarda, assembly GCF_029499605.1. NCBI lineage: Eukaryota > Metazoa > Chordata > Amphibia > Anura > Hylidae > Hyla > Hyla sarda. The sequence goes on from NC_079192.1 coordinate 84,643,526, forward strand.
AAAAAAAAAAAAAAAAACAGGGATTAATCCCTAAATTGCACTCTGTCCCAGAGTGTTAAAGGGGTACCTCTCATCAAAAAAACTTTTGATATATTATAGATTAATGTATGCAGAATATCTTTACAATTGCATGTTATTAAAAAATATGCTTCTTTCTATTTACTTTTCCACTTTGAAGAAATTACCACTAGGGGTCTCTCTACCAGTCCTGGCAGCAAGCATTTCAGACTCATGCTGGAGTCTTAAAAACTACGAGCTGCCAGTCTGCTTTGTTCACAAAGGAGAACACTCAGAGCTGCCAGCCTGCTTTGTTCACAGCCTGTTTGGCTGTGAACAAAGCAGGCTGGCAGCTCTGAGTGTTTAGGACTCCAGCATGAGTCAGAAATGCTTGCTGACAGGACTGATCGGGAAAAATACAATAGAAAGAAGCATATTTTTCATTAACATGCTATTGGAAAGTAATTCAACATTCATTAATCTAAAATATATCAAAAGTTTATTTGATGAGAGGTACCCTTTAAGGGGTTAAGGGACCAGTCTCAAACAGGAAATAGCTTGGCAGGTATGTACTAAAACCATCTTATGGTGGATAACCCCTTTAACAGAATAGCTAGACATTCATCACAACAGTCTATATGCTGAAAATATGCCAAAATACCCCTGTATCCTGTTAGGGTGGTAAGACATGATGGGGAGTTTCAAATTCAATGCTATAATATTTTTTTTAATAAAAAATTTACATCAGATATGCTACTACAGTGTTAACACGTACATTTCAGATAAGTTCCAAGATAACTAAAAAAGTGTCATATATATAAAAAGGCAGACAAGTATTCCTGGACAGATAACCTGGAGCTGCAGAAAGCACAAGTTCTTTTGTGCCATAAGTCTGCTGGGCAGAGCACCATCTGGTGACTTACAGTAGGATTGCATTTCCCTTAATCTTAGGAAGCGTTTTGATTATTTCCAACACCTTTAAAGATTCTAGAAGCTGGGAAGCATAGGAAATACAATTAACACAGTTTAGCAAAGTGGTACAAAGAATAATTTTGAAGCATTTAAGCAGAAAATGTCTGTGAAATAAACAGTCACACTCATGGTCCACAGGTCCCAGATATTAGAACATTACATGGAAGCCCAGAGATATAACCCTCCTGCTGCCAGCCAAACCTCCAGGACTCCTTTTAATGCACTTGTTTTTCCATTTCATTCTTGGCACCAGCTCACACTAAGCAGCGAGTTGCCACCTCTTGATACTCCTTAGCAATTAGTCCCCAACTCTTTACTGGAAGCGGCATAGCACAAACCTTAATGATTCCTGATTTCTCGATTCAGCTCTTTTCTTTCTGTCTCATTACTCTCGCTGTTTCATCATATTTTTTTTCTTAAATAAAACTGGGCCATGTCTGATCTCAAAGTATAAGATTAATTCCTGCTCACTCTGCACCACTTCCTTCATTCTGTCTTTTACAATGACAAACACATCCCCTCCCATTCTCAGCAATGCTCAATGTGTCCTTTACTGGAAACTGATTTTCAGCTTAAAAATACATTCTGAAGAGCTTTGCAGCAGTGGGATCTCAGCAAAGAGCAACGACAATCACTTCAGCCCCATTCTGTTCCCTATTGGACACTAGGATGAATATCCTTTATATAGCAACAGAGAATCTTGGTGTGTTACCTGAAATCACCTGTCGTCTATGAAGACAGCTCTGCCCAAGAAGCTTGCAACCTTTAAATGTACTGTGAATGTATAATTCTATGTATCATTCCAAATTTAACTGACGCTGCAAGGTTTTGCAAAGGGTTAATGCACTACAATCATGTGCCACATAGTTTACACAAGAGTTAGGTATTCTTCAAGAGCCTGAGCACATGACAGGTGAAATCAATATGGAGTCTATAAAAGACCCTGTTAACCTGTCCTGAGTTTATTATGGGTTGAAAGCAAGTAGAGCGAGAGACCAAAAATGCTGACATGATTTGGGGGCAGTGAACAAAGAGTAGTGAGCCCTAAAGCTGTCCTTAAGACCACTCTCCTTGCCTACTTGCCTAGACACAGTGAATGACAACTGGTCGCCTGTCCCTTCCTGCGCCAAAGTGTATGGGCGTAAGAATCAAACAAAACAAGCCAAATTGTACATGTCGGGAAACAAGTCAGAAACATAACGGGAATACTACAAAGCTACAAAGTGATATACCAGGCAGGATATAGCTCACTGCCAAACAGTTCAAGAACCAGGAACAAGATTAATGGCAGATATAATAATATGAACAAGACTAGATAGGAGGATAAGTATGCAGCAGACAAAACCAAGAGATGCAGGGGTAAACAGGTTAACTGAAAGTCCGAACACTAAAGAGGTCAGGAAATCAAGAGCACTGTTCACTCTGCACACACCCACTATAAATCATGGAGAGACATCAATACTAAAGCCAAATAGGCTCCTAGCTAGTGGGCACACTCCACAGTGAACAGGATACTAGCCTACCAACTGACTTCCAGATAGACAGATTAGCACAAAGCTAAGAACAGGATTCTATTCTAGGAGATCCAGGATCAAACAAGGTCAAGACATGACTGACAAAATACACAGTGTGAACAAGGACTTAGGCTACAAAAAGCAGAACAAACAATACAAGAATACTTAAACCTGACAAAGGTAAACGAACAAAGCAGGCTTAAATCTAGATATCAGACAGGGCAGATAACCATGGTTAAAACTCAAGATACATGTGCTCAGATAGACATAGTAAATATAATGCAAAATATGGTCAGAGTAACAGGTGTAATTACCAGCCCAGAGCAGCACCTGAAGAGACTTTATATATCCTGCCAGTGCTGAAGGGTTAAAGGGTTATTCCAGGAATTTTATTTTATTTTACTATGCTACAGGGGCTGTAAAGTTAGTGTAGTTCATAATATAGTGTTTGCTCCTGTGTGTGATAGTTTTCTCACATTTCTTATGTGATTTTCACCCCAATATTTATTTTTAACATCATGCAAAATTACTGTTGTCTCAGATTTTTCCCAGGTTGCAATGTGGCTGAGACCTGACCTCACTAGTCAGCTGATGACAGGGAGCCTGTCTGCTTCAATGGATGGAGCGATCACTTGGTGGAAGAGAGATCAATCTGCAACTAATGCAACAACTGTAGGAACCCTGATTGAAAACCACAGGTCTTTTGAATGGATGCAGCTCATTTCTGTTTCAATGGGTGGGATGGCCGATGTGTGGGAGGGAGGAAAATTTAATTATGGGATTTGTAGACAAAAAAGAAAACTCAAACAGGAAATAACAGTTCACAAAAAGATACAGCCCCAGTGTTATGGTAATCTCACAACATAGCCATTTAGCCCCAAAGACAAGTGCAGATCCTTCCTAAGCATGTCCATAACAGTCTGGCAGGTACGTACTAAAATCACCTTATGGTGGATAACCCCCTTAAATCTTGCCAAACCAGGGAGAATAAACACAGAAACAACAGTTTCTGAGACAACAGTTAACTAAAAAGACTTGCACTACAGCACGTCAAGGTGTGGGTCCTAAGCATGAAAATGGGAAAGAGCTGTGCACAGAGGTAATAGGAGTATATTACACAGTATTGTAACTTGGCAATATGGGCTCAAAGATAGAATATCTTGGAATACCTTTTACTATTTAAAAAAAATGCAAAAAGATGGCATCACATGTAGTAAAAATAGATTTTTCTGCTGCTAAGACCCAAAATCATGTCATAAAAATATGAATGTGCTACTTGTGGTTTTTGCCTGGAATTCAACCACAGGTTTTACATTGTAAAAGGCCTTTTCCTGAGTATGTGGATATGATTTATACAAATCCCACAGAACGAGTTTCTATCATGAAAATTTTTCTCATTTGAATCCTTCAACATTAGGAAAGGGGGAAGGAGGACACCAATTCACTTTTTGCCTTAGGCAGCAGTAAGGCAGGATACACCCTGTTAGGGGCAGTAGAACTACTTGTCGCACCACTGGCTGGAGCCTGAATCCTGCATTTTTCTATTAAAAAGGTTAAATCCTGGTCATATAAATGAGTAATTTTGAGTCACTTCAAGTTGTCTATACCTAGCCGATATTGATATATACTGTACGTCAACGGACTCTCTGACCTTTTGCAGTCACACAGAGGAAGCCATATGGAAAAAAAATTTGCCTATTCTACAGCAGTTCTCAAACTATCAATCTTGTAGAAGAACTGCTTGGCCACTCTATAATACATTTATTGGTTTCACACTCTAGATTAACAGCAGCCGATAAAGCACGCTTCATGACGGATGAACAGCAGGAAGCGCTCAGCACTTTCATCAGAACAATGGTTTTCTTCTAAGATAAAACTGACTAATCACTGAGGAGAAGAAAAAACACAAAAGGGAAATTGTGGCATCATTTGTGATTGTGTTTTTACGTACAAAGCAAGGGGAAGCCACAAGGGAAGCCACAGGGGAAGCAAGGAGTGTCCTAAGGGTTACAAGTTTCAATAGACTTTAGCAACTTAGGACCTAAATTTGTGCAGTTATTTTATATTTGTGGTTCTAACTGGTATATTTTTTTCCAGGGTAGCTTAAAATCTCTATAATCTTTGGGCTGTGTTTTAAAAACTGTAACAAACTCACCCTGCAGATCTCTAATAATGTATATAGGTCCCTTCTACTCCTGTAGTATGCAGGTTAATAGTTTGTTTGACGATTCAGGGAATCAGTCAGATGGGTGGGAGCTTAATTTTAATAAAAGGAGTGATACACAGGATTATACAGTCAAGGGTGTGAATGTTGTACGTTGAGGGGTGTGTGTATTACCTAATACACACACCCTGACTGAATAATCCCGCCCATCATCCTAAAATAGATAATGACAGCATAATTTAATTTTTTTTCAAAGTATATTGAATATATATATATATATATATATATATATATATATATATATATATATATTAGTTAGGAGTAGCCGTATTAGTCCAGAGATGCAAAAAGCAATTGTTAGTCCAATAAAAAAGGTATTACAAGATACTGCAACTACCGATGATTTTGCTATATCTATATATATCTATATATATCTATATATATATATATATATATATATATATATATATATATATTTATTTATTTTCAAAAGTAGCATACAGGGTAATAAACAGAATAGGCATAGTACAGGAAAAAGGAATGACATGAGTGACTCTCTCCGGCACGGACGGCCAGTCCAAGATCATAGAGATCTCGTCCACTATTTGACAGCGGCTATAATCTAACAATAGTGCAAATGAGAAAAAACATGAAAACAATCCAACATTAACCCCTTCCCGCTATTGGACGTATGCATACGTCCAGGCGAATTACACGTTCGCGCAAATGGACGTATGCATACGTCCAAGCGATCTCCTGCTCTGCCGCGGGCAGCGCAGGAGATCGCGGGTGGGACTCAGCTGTCAATCACAGCCGGAGTCCCACCGCAGCTGCCGGGGCAGCGATCATGCCGGTCCCGGCAGCATTAACCCCATAGATGCCGTGATCAGTTCTGATCACGGCATCTACGGTGTTTGCAGGGGGAGCGCTCTCCCCCTGCCCATCAATCGTGGCGCCGCGATAAAATAAGGGGGATCGGGGGTGTCCAAGACACCCTCGATCCCCCTAGAAGAGATAGGAGTGAGGTGGCAGGGTTGCCACCCCTCCTATCCCTGCTATTGATCGGCGGAGCGGCCGACCAATGGCAGACTGGGAGCGGGGGGGTTAAAGTTCGGTTCCCCCCGCTATGCCCACCCATCGGTGTCCGGGCACAGCGGGGGGAACCGTGTAATAGCGGCGGCAGCGGCGGTCACTTACCCGACGGCGGCGGCTGTGATTACGGCGGCGGTGGAGGTAAGTATGACGCCGCGTGTCCAGAGTCTGTTGCCTAGCAACATCTGCAGGGCGACAGTTTAGAGAGTGGTCTCTAAACTGTCGCCCTCCAGATGTTGCAAAACTACAACTCCCACCATGCCTTGACAGCTGTTTGCTGTGTTGGCATGCTGGGAGTTGTAGTTTTGCAAGATTTAGAGGGGTTCAGGCTGGAGATCACTGACAGTGGTCTCTAAACTGTAGCCCTCCAGATATTACAAAACTACAACTCCCAGCATGCCCAGACAGCAGTTTGCTGTCTTAGCATGCTGAGATTTGTAGTTTTGCAACACCTGGAGGGCCACAGTTTAGAGACCACTGTCAGTGATCTCCAGCCTGAACCCCTCTAAATCTTGCAAAACTACAACTCCCAGCATTCAGGAACAGCAAATGGCTGTCTCGGCATGCTGGGAGTTGTACTTGCGTGCCTCCAGCTGTTGCATAATTACATCTCCCAGCATTCCCTTTGGCAATCAGTACATGCTGAGAGTTGTAGTTCTGCAAGAGCTGGAGGCACACTGGTTGGGAAATACCGAGTTAGGTAATAGGTTCTATTACCTAACTCAGTATTTTCCAACCAGTGTGCCTCCAGCTGTTGCAAAACTACAACTCCCAGCATGCACGTTCTGTCAGTGCATGCTGGGAGTTGTAGTTTCCCCTCCCCCCCCCTCCCATGTGAATGTACAGGTTACATTCACACTGGCGATGGATTGCAGTGAGTTCCCTGCTTCAAGTTTGAGCTGCAGCAGCCGCAGCTCAAACTCCTAGCGGGAGACTCCGTGTAATCCGCCGTCAGTGTGAATGTAACCTAAAAACACTACACTACACTAACATAAAATAAAGAGTAAAACACTACATATACACACGTACACTGCCCCCCCCCACCCCTTCCCCCCCAATAAAAATGAAAAACGTATCCTACAGCAGTGTTTCCAAAACGGAGCCTCCAGCTGTTGCAAAACAAAAACTCCCAGCATTTCCGGACAGCCATTGACTGTCCAAGCATGCTGGGAGTTTAGCAACAGCTGGAGGCACCCTGTTTGAGAATCACTGGTGTAGAATACCCCTATGTCCACCCCTATGCAAATCCCTAATTTAGGCCTCAAATGCACATGGCGCTCTCTCACTTCGGAGCCCTGGCGTATTTCAAGGCAACAGTTTAGGGCCACATATGGGGTATCTCCGAACTCGAGAGAAATTGCCTAACAAATTTTGGGGGGCTTTTTCTCCTTTTACCCCTTATGAAAAGGTAAAGTTGGGGTCTACACCAGCATGTTAGTGTAAAAAAAAAACATTTTTGTACACTAACATACTGGTGTTGCCCCATATTTTAAAATTTCACAAGCGGTAAAAGAAAAAAAGCCTCCAAAATTTGTAACGCAATTTCTCCTGAGGACGGAGATACCCCATATGTGGGCGCAAAGTGTTCTGGGGGCGCACAACAAGGCTCAGAAGGGAGAGTGCACCATGTAAATTTGAGGTCTAAATTGGTGATTTGCACAGGGGTGGCTGATTTTACAGCGGTTCTGACATAAGTGCAAAACAATAAATACCCACATGTGACCCCATTTTGGAAACTACACCCCTCACGGAATGTAACAAGGGGTACAGTGAGCATTTACACCCCACAGGTGTCTGACAGATCTTTGAAACAGGGGTCTGTGAAAATGAAAAATACAATTTTTAATTTGCACAGCCCACTGTTCCAAAGATCCGTCAAATGCCAGTGGGGTGTAAATTCTCCCTGCACCCCTTATTACCTGAGGGGTGTAGTTTTAAAAATGGGGTCACATGTGGGGGGGTCCACTGTTCTGGCACCACGGGGGGGCTTTGGAAATGCACATGGCCAAATTCTCTCTCCAAAAGCTCAATGATGCTCCTTCTCTTCTGAGCATTGTAGTTCGCCCCCAGTGCACTTCACGTCCACTTATTGGGTATTTCCATACTCAGAAGAGATGGGGTTACAAATTTTGGGGGGTATTTTCTGCTATTATCCCTTGTAAAAATGTAAAATTTGGGGGAAAACAAGCATTTTAGTGTAAAAATTATTTTTTTTTTTTACATATGCAAAAGTCGTGAAACACCTGTGGGGTATTAAGGTTCACTTTACCCCTTGATACGTTCCCCAAGGGGTCTAGTTTCCAAAATGGTATGCCATGTGTTTTTTTTTTCCTGTCCTGGCACCATAGGTGCTTCCTAAATGCGGCATGCCCCCAGAGCTAAATTTGCTTCCAAAAAGCCAAATGTGAATCCTTCTCTTCTGAGACCTGTAGTGCGCCAGCAGAGCACTTTTCATCCCCATATTGGGTGTTTTCTGAATTGGGAGAAATTGGGCTTCAAATTTTAGGGTGTATTTTCTGCTATTACCTTTTTTAAAAATGTAAAATTTTTGCTAAACCAAGCATTTTTGGTAAAAATTATTTTTTTTTTTTACATATGCAAAAGTCGTGAAACACCTGTGGGGTATTAAGGTTCACTTTATCCCTTGTTACGTTCCTCAAGGAGTCTAGTTTCCAAAATGGTATGCCATGTCATTTTTTTTTGCTGTCCTGGCACCATAGGGGCTTCCTAAATGCGACATGCCCCCCGAGCAAAATTTGCTCTCAAAAAGCCAAATATGACTCCTTCTCTTCTGAGCATTGTAGTTCGCCCGTAATGGACTTCAGGTCAACTTATGGGGTACCTCCATACTCAGAAGAGATGGGGTTACAAATTTTGGGGGGTATTTTCTGCTATTAACCCTTGCAAAAATGTGAAATTTGGGGGGAAACACACATTTTTTTTTTTTTACATATGCAAAAGTCATGAAACACCTGTGGGGTATTAAGGCTCACTTAATTCCTTGTTACGTTCCTCAAGGGGTCTAGTTTCCAAAATGGTATGCCATGTTTTTTTTTTTTGATGTTTTGGCACCATAGGGTCTTCCTAAATGCAACATGCCCCCAAAAAAAATTTCAGAAAAACGTACTCTCCAAAATCCCCTTGTCGCTCCTTCGCTTCTGAGCCCTCTACTGCGCCCGCCGAACAATTTACATATACATATGAGGTATGTGCTTACTCGAGAGAAATTGGGCTACAAACTCAAGTATACATTTTATCCTTTTACCCCTTGTAAAATTTCAAAAATTGGGTCTACAAGAACATGCAAGTGTAAAATATGAAGATTTTGAATTTTCTCCTTCACTTTGCTGCTTTTCCTGTGAAACACCTAAAGGGTTAAAACGCTTACTGAATGTCATTTTGAATACTTTGGGGGGTGTAGTTTTTATAATGGGGTCTTTTATGGGGTATTTCTAATATGAAGACCCTTCAAATACACTTCAAACCTGAACTGGTCCATGAAAAATAGCGAGTTTGAAAATTTTGTGAAAAATTTTAAAATTGCTGCTGAACTTTGAAGCCCTCTGGTGTCTTCCAAAAGTAAAAACTCATAAATTTTATGATGAAAATATAAAGTAGACATATTGTATATGTGAATCCAAAAAAAAATATTTGGAATATCCATTTTCCTTACAAACAGAGAGCTTCAAAGTTAGAAAAATGCAAATTTTTCAATTTTTTCATCAAATTTTGGGATTTTTCACCAAGAAAGGATGCAAGTTACCACAAAAATTTACCACTATGTTAAAGTAGAATATGTTACGAAAAAACAATCTCGGAATCAGATTGATAAGTAAAAGCATTCCAGAGTTATTAATGTTTAAAGTGACAGTGGTCAGATGTGCAAAAAAGGGCTGCGTCCTAGAGGTGAAAATGGGCTGTGTCCTTAAGGGGTTAAACAAGTTTGAAATCTCAATAAGGGCATAGGCCAGGGGGTGGGGAAGGGCCATCAAGTTAGGGTATAAGCACTGTCACACAGGTCAAGGGGGAAGAGAGGGAGGGGTAAAGGGTGGAAAAGAATATAGTAAGAGAATAAGATGAGTGAGAGAAGAAACGGGAATAGGGAAACAGGCAAGTGAAGAGAGAACGTACTTCATGAGTTGGGTCAGAACCCGTCACCTCCAGATCCGCGGCCACTGGTGTAGTACGGAAGGGATTAAGGGCTGAGTTCCGATGTATCATATTACACCTCTATGTGAAAGGACTCAAACTCCCCTGATGACATAAAGGCAAGCCAAGGACCCCAGATACACTGGAATCTGTCAATCTACCGTTCCGAGACAGCCAGCAATTCCTCCATCCTACAAATATGTGAGAGTTCCTGAAGCAAAGACGAGAGGGTAGGGGGTCGGGAATATCTCCACAGTCTGGGGATCACCGATCTGGCAGCCATCAACATGTTGTGTAGGAGGCGGGCCGAAAATTTAGGAAGAGATGGGGGGGGGGGGGAAAGATGGATAGTAAAGTTAGTTCCGGGGTCTTGGTAAGTGTGTGGGAGGTTAGTTTGGATATGAGATTCAAAGGGCCAGTCCTATAGGAATCAAGCGATGGACAGGTGAGCAAAATATGGGTCATAGTACCACTGTTGACTCCACATCGCCAACACACATCCGAGACCCCAGGGTATATGCGGGCCAATAGGGTAGGGACTCTATACCACCTGGTCAGTACTTTGTAGTTGGTCTCTTGCGCCCTACATGATATTGTCGTTTTGTGACAAACCTAGATCGCCTTGTGCCAGTCAGCATCACTAATGGTGTGTCCCAGTTCAGTCTCCCATGAAGACCGAAATCTAAGAGGGGAATAGGCAAAGCTGTCTAAAAAAGAGAGTGTAGAGTATCTTAATCTGACCCCTGGAAGGGTGTCACTCAGCACAAAGGCGCTCAAATGCTGTCAAGGGGTGACTGAGAGCCAATCTGTGTTTATTAGTGTGGTAAAAGTGAGATAGCTGAGTATATTGATACTGGTGCAATGGTGTGGGTGGGATATTTGAGCAAAGGTCCCTAAGGGGTTTCAGGTCCCCGTTACATAGTTACATAGTTACATAGTTAGTACGGTCGAAAAAAGACATATGTCCATCAAGTTCAACCAGGGAATTAAGGGGTAGGGGTGTGGCACGATATTGGGGAAGGGATGGGATTTTATATTTCTTCATAAGCATTAATGTTATTTTGTTCCAGGAATGTATCTAATCCTGTTTTAAAGCTGTTAATTGTTCCTGCTGTGACCAGTTCCTGAGGTAGACCGTTCCATAAATTCACAGTCCTCACGGTAAAGAAGGCGTGTCGCCCCTTTAGACTAAACTTTTTCTTCTCCAGACGGAGGGAGTGCCCCCTCGTCCTTTAAAACCTGTAACAGTTTTTCTCCATATTTTTTGTATGGGCCATTAATATACTTATATACGTTTATCATATCCCCCCTTAAACGTCTCTTCTCAAGACTAAACAATTGTAACTCCTTTAATCGCTCCTCATAGCTAAGATGATCCATGCCCCATATTAGTTTAGTCGCGCGTCTCTGCACCCTTTCCAACTCCGCAGTGTCCCTTTTATGGACAGGTGCCCAAAACTGAACAGCATATTCCAGGTGAGGCCGTACCAATGCTTTATAAAGGGGTAGTATTATGTCCCTGTCCCTCGAGTCCATGCCTCTTTTTATACATGACAATATCCTGCCGGCTTTGGAAGCAGCAGCCTGACATTGCATGCTATTCTGTAGTCTGTGATCTACAAGTACACCCAGATCCTTCTCTACCAGTGACTCTGACAGTTTAATCCCCCCTAAGACATACGATACATGCAGGTTATTAGTACCCAGATGCATAACTTTACATTTATCCACATTGAACCTCATTTGCCAAGTGGATAACCAGACACTTAGTCTATCCAAGTCATCTTGTAACTTATGCACATCCTCTATAGACTGTACCGTGCTACAAATCTTGGTGTTAACTACAAAGATAGAAACAGAGCTGTTAATACAATCCTTTATATCATTGATAAATAAATTAAACAACAGCGGGCCCAGTACTGAACCTTGGGGTACACCACTAATAACCGGGGACCAATCAGAGTACGAATCATTGACCACCACTCTCTGGGTACGATCCATGAGCCAGTGTTCAATCCAGTTACAAATTAAAATTTCCAAACCCAAAGACCTTAACTTACCTGTCAGACGTCTATGAGGGACAGTATCAAATGCTTTAGCAAAATCCAGAAACACTATATCCACAGCCATTCCTCTGTCAAGGCTTCTACTCACCTCTTCATAAAAGCAAATTAGATTGGTTTGACAACTTCTATCCTTAGTAAACCCATGCTGGCTATCACTTATAATACAATTATCCCCTATGTATTCCTGTATGTAATCCCTTATAAGTCCTTCAAACAATTTACCCACAATGCACGTTAAACTTACCGGTCTATAGTTTCCCGGGGAAGACCTAGAGCCCTTTTTGAAGATTGGCACCACATTCGCCTTGCGCCAGTCCCTTGGCACAATACCAGACACCAGAGAATCTCTAAATATCATGAACAGGGGTACAGATATTACTGAACTTACCTCTCTAAGAACTCTTGGGTGCAATCCATCTGGCCCTGGAGATTTGCTTACATTTATATCACTTAACTTACCTTGTACCATCTCTACATTAAGCCCGTTCAGTACATTACATGATGTGTTACCAGCACTGACCTGGCCAATGTCAGCTCCTTTTTCCATAGTGTATACAGAACTAAAGAACCCATTCAGTAGCTTCGCTTTCTCTTGATCGCCTGTGACAACCTCCCCATTATCATTATTAAGGGGTCCTACATTCTCTGTTCTTGGTTTTTTTGCATTTATATATCTAAAAAAATATTTAGGATTAGTTTTGCTTTCTTTGGCCACCTGTCTCTTGTTTTGAATTTTTGCTGTTTTATTACATTTTTACAGATTTTATTAAGCTCTTTGTACTGTTTAAATGTTATTGCTGATCCATCAGATTTGTATTTTTTGAAGGCTATTTTTTTGTTGTTTATTGCTCTTTTAACATCATTTGTCAGCCATGTAGGATTTAGTTTTAATCGTTTATATTTGTTCCCCTTTGGTATATATTTAGCTGTATAGTTATTTAGAGTTGATTTAAAGATGTCCCATTTACCTTCTGTATCAGTATTTGACAACACCTCCCCCCAGTCTATGTCCTGTAGTGCAGCCCTCAGCCCAGGGAAGTTTGCCTTTTTAAAGTTATATGTTTTTGCCTTCCCCGCCTGTCTTTGTTTTCTACATTTTAAGTCAAAAGTAACTATATTGTGGTCGCTATTACCAAGGTTTTCCCGCACAGTTACATTACCAACCAGCTCTGCGTTGTTGGAAATGATCAGATCCAACAAGGCATCACTTCTTGTTGGGTCCTCCACAAACTGGCCCATAAAATTATCCTGCAATAAATTTAGGAATTGTCGCCCCTTTGTAGTTTTAGCCAACCCCGGACCCCAATCTATATCTGGATAGTTAAAATCTCCCATTATTACCACTGTACCTGCCCGGGCGGCCCTCTCTATTTGTTTATGAAGCCGAACTTCTACGTGTAAGAGTATGAAAGGTCGTTCCCTCAGAACGAGGTAGGGTCAAAAAGATTTGAGCGTGGAGGGCTAGTGGAAATGCTGTATTACCAAAGAGAGGAGTGAGCGGGCCATTAGGAGAGAGAAAGGGGGAGCGTCTCAGGTAAGTCAAGTGGGCACGTGTAATGGAGGCATATATGGGAGGCCTAGAGAGGGGGGAGGGCAAGTGTGTTCCCGTCCATAAGATAGCCCTAACATCCCCACCAGACAGAGAACTTTCCAGGGAAACCCGTTTGCCATCAGTTGTACGGAATGCGTCTAACACTCTAGAAAGAACCGCTGCGAGGTAGTAGGAGAGTAAGTCAGGAAGAGCCAGTCCTCCGTCTGTCTTGCATCTGATAAATATGTGTCTAGCTAGCCTAGGATTTTTATTCATCCACACATATCTAGTTTGTAGGGAGGACAATTCCTGAAAGAAGGTACGAGGAATATGAGTGGGTATGCCCGCAAACAGGTAGAGTAGGCGTGGGAGTACATTCATTTTGAATATGTTCATTCTACCTAACCATGAAACGCCAACTCGATCCCATTTTGACAGGTCTGATTTCAGGGTGCATAGTAAGGGGGGAAAGTTGAGGTTGTATGTATCAGTAGGGTTAGCTGGGACATGAATGCCTAGGTATTTTATGGATTTTGATTGCCATTGAAAGGGGTAGGAATCCCATAGCATTTTAACCGTGTTAGGGGGAAGGTTCACATTAATGGCTTCACTTTTAGAGGTATTCAATTTATAATTGCTGTAGGCAGAGAATCTGCATATAGAAGCGAGCAGATGAGGAGGCGAGGAGAGGAAGAGAAGGAGATCATCTGCGTATACCGAGCATTTGCAATGGCCCCAGGACAACGATAGGCCTGTGATGTCCAGATTCCGTCTGATATCTACAAGGAGATGCTCCATACAAAGCACAAATAGGAGCAGGGAGAGAGGGCACCCCTGTCTCGTGCCATTGCCAATGTCAAAGGGATGACCGTTTATCTTTATTTGGGCCTGGGGGTGGGAGTAAAGCACCATTATGCGCAACCTCATAATTGCACCCAGTCCGATCTGGGAGAGAGTTGCGTGCAGAAATCCCCATTCCACCCGATCAAAGGCCTTTTCTGCATCCAAAGAGAGCAGGCACAGTGGGATATTGCATGATCAGGCGCCTTGGAGAACCGAGAAGACCCTTAGGGTATTGTCTCTGGCCTCCCTACCCCATATAAAACCGACCTGATCGGGGTGGACGAGGGACTGCATGTGATCTGCTAATCGATTTGCAATAAGTTTTGCAAACAGCTTATCATCACTGTTAATCAGAGAGATATGTCGGTAGCTGGGGCAGAGTAAAGGATCTTTACCTTCCTTCAGGATGACAGTAATGAAGGCGCGTAGGAAGGAAGCAGAGGGCGGAGAATCATCTGAGATAGATTTAAAAGCAGAGAGTAGCGTGGGAGAGAGATCAGTACCTAGTATTTTGTAGAATTTGGCAGTATAGCCGTCAGGTCCCGGGCTCTTACCAGCCGCTAAGGAAGATATTGCCCCCAATAATTCCTCTGAGGAAAATGGGGACTCTAGTGACTGGATCACATCCCAGTGAAGTTCAGGAAGTGCTGTCAATGCTATGTATTGTCCCAAAGAGGGAGAAGCTGCAGCAGCAGAGGTCGGGAGCTGAGGTTTGGGCAAGTTGTAAAGAGCAGAGTAGTAAGAGCGAAAAGCAGAAAGAATGTCCGGTGTAAGAAAAGAGGTGGAGCCCGCAGGAGTGCGTATCGCTGGGATAAATAACGTGGATTTATTTGCCCTAAGGGCAGCAGCTAACAACCGCCCGCCTTGTTACCCCATTCATAGAATGTTTTCCCCGTGACCTGTCTATAGAAGCTGTCACGATGCCGGCTGGCAGGTAGTGGATCCTCTGTGCCAGAGAGGGATTGGCGTGGACCGTGCTAGTGGATCGGTTCTAAGTCACTACTGGTTTTCACCAGAGCCCGCCGCAAAGCGGGATGGTCTTGCTGCGGCGGTAGTGACCAGGTCGTATCCACTAGCAACGGCTCAACCTCTCTGACTGCTGAAGAAAGGCGCGGTACAAGGGAGTAGACAGAAGCAAGGTCGGACGTAGCAGAAGGTCGGGGCAGGCAGCAAGGATCGTAGTCAGGGGCAACGGCAGGAGGTCTGGAACACAGGCTAGGAACACACAAGGAACGCTTTCACTGGCACAATGGCAACAAGATCCGGCGAGGGAGTGCAGGGGAAGTGAGGTATAAATAAGGAGTGCACAGGTGAACACACTAATTAGAACCACTGCGCCAATCAGCGGCGCAGTGGCCCTTTAAATCGCAGAGACCCGGCGCGCGCGCGCCCTAGGGAGCGGGGCCGCGCGCGCCGGGACAGGACCGACGGAGAGCGAGTCAGGTACGGGAGCCGGGGTGCGCATCGCGAGCGGGCGCCACCCGCATCGCGAATCGCATCCCGGCTGGAGGCGGTATCGCAGCGCCCCGGGTCAGTGGATCTGACTGGAGCGCTGCAGTAACGAGAGTGTAGCGAGCGCTCCGGGGAGGAGCGGGGACCCGGAGCGCTCGGCGTAACAGAAGCGGTATCTGTCATTTAGGAGAGCAAGTAAATCGTAGCGTACTTTTATCAGTTCCCGGAAAGTGCCCTCTAACTGGGTCTGTTTGAGTTGGGTTTCCAGTGTCTGTAGAGATCACATAAGTTCTTGATATTTGACCGCCTTTTCCCTCTTAAGCCGCGCCCCATGAGCCATTAAAACACCTCTTAAGGGCCTCCCATTTCACCATGGGTGACAAGGGATCAGTCTCATGGTCTTGCATGAAGTGGGAGATGGAGTCTTTCAGGTCCTGAAGACACAGGGCATCTAGAAGGAGTGACTCGGGGGCGTGGTCTGCATGGCGGCCTGATCGGACGTGTGAGAGTGGAGCTCCTGCCATCCTGCCTAATTATCCTTAAATATCCCTGCCATCCTGCACTGAATTTGCTCCTGTCCCTCCCTGGACGTCTCCCACCACCATAGGGACCCCTGTAGTGGCTCCATCGGGAGATTTGGTGGAGTTTGAGCAGGGTGCTGGAGCCGGTCGTGTGCTAGGCCGCAAAGCCTGCGGCCTCCCGTATCCTCCTGCCCGAAACTGCTGGCTGCTGCGCTCCTGGGGGAGCTGAAGATCCACTTACCCATTCCGGGGGCTCACATCGGGGGATCCTGGTGCCCGGTCTGGACTGTGGCGGCTGGAGGGGGCGATCGGGTCCTCCGAGCTGCGGGGCCTTCCTCCACTTCCGGTCCGGATCGCGGCGGCTGGTGAGTGGCGCTCCGGTGCTGTGGAGAAGCGGCTGCCATCCTCAGTAATCCCAGTGGGCCCGGTGTGTCCTCCGTCTGCCTGCTGTTCGGGACCTCCCTGCTGGAAGGGCCGCGCTGCTGCCGGAATTGCGGGGTCTCTTGCCGGAGTCCCTGCTTAAGGTACCTGACAGGCCCAGCTGGGCTGCGGGGCTGTGCAGCGGACTGTCCTCCTCGGGGTGCACCTGGGAAACGTCCCTGGGAGTTGGGGCTCCCTCTGGTGCAGTGGGCCTGCCCCTATATCGCTGGGAGCTGCTGGGGCTGCCCTGCTGGACTGCTGCTCTGCAATAGGGGTTCCTCCTCTGACTACCTTATTACTTCTGGGACTGGACTCTTTACAAGTATTTGGAGGTACTGGCTGTACTCTCTCTCCTGCTGCCCCTCCAGTGCCCCTGCTCCTGGTACGTGTATGCCCTCCCCCCCTCACCCTACATCTGCTGGGACATTTCATACATATAACGCTGTGAGCTGAGTACCTGGCTGGTGCGCAGCTAGTGACCTGAAGGGTACCACTCTGTGGGTTTTCACTGTTTCATTGACTGCATTTTGCTATGGGCCGGAGAAACAAGGAGGGGGCTGGTCCCTCACAGCAGGGAACCAGCGGGCATTCATCATCTAGGAATACATTGACCCTTCAGCAGGAAGTAGCGGCTAAATTGGAGAAGTTTGCGCTACGAAGGTCATCCCCCGACTCTCTGGTCTGTGTGGGAGCCCCTCTTCCTATGGTAGATATAGGGACCCCCCTGGACCCTCTGGAGGACTATGACACATTTCTGCAAGCTTCTGTTGTGGAATCACATATATCATTGCCGAATACTCCTCCTGCTATAGCTGGTGCGCAGGCTGGTGCCCCGGATGTCCCTGCCACTGAACCTACTTTGGCCGCAGTATTTGCAGAAATACAACGATGTAACACTACATTATCTCAGCTGACCGTTCAAGTGGGCACAGTACAGTCTGCTATTTCTTTACTGAGTCATGATTTACAGAAAGTGACGGAGCGCACCTCTGCTGTAGAGAGTCGGATTAGTGATGTGGAGGATACTGTGGTGCCTATAGTTCGAGACTCTACTAGACACAGTCAGGACATTGATTTTCTCAAAGCTAAAGCAGATGATTTGGAAAATCGTATGCGTCGTAATAATGTGCAGATAATAGGACTGCCTGAGAAGTGTGAGGGCCGTACACCAACAGAGTACATGGAAACCTGGTTAAAGGAAGTGTTTGGTGCTGATAATCTGACCCCTCTCTTTGCTGTGGAGAGAGCTCACAGGGTCCCTATGAGACCGTTCCCTCCTGGCGGTCCGCCCAGATCTATGCTAGTGAAACTTTTACATTACCGTGACAGAGACCTAATTCTTAAACTGGCCAGAGAGAAGCAACCAGTGACTGTGGACAACCATGTTATTTCCTTTTTTCCGGATTTCTCGGCCGAGGTGCAGAAGAAACGCGCCTCCTTTATGGATGTGAAAAAAAGACTGCGCACCCTGGATTTGCCCTATTCTATGCTCTACCCTGCCAGGCTGAGGGTGGTTGCTTTGGGGACTACCCATTTCTTTGAGGGAGTGGATGTTGCGGTCCGTTGGTTGGACTCACATGAAGCTCAATTGCGCCGGAGGGCCCGCAGGGGCTCACCGGAACCTGATCCGGTTTGACTTTGTACTGCCCTGTCGGATATGTGCTCCTAGTGCTGTGCTGTTATGACTTGTCTCAGTTCTTATACCTGACCTTTCCTGAGTGGGGACACCTGATACTGTTACTTTTGTGGTGGGGGGTGGTGGGGGTGGGGGGGGGGAGGGGGTGGCGGGTCTGCATTATTCTTTGTATAATTTGGAGATGTTATGTTTAATTTTCTGGGGGTGGGTGGGGGTCCCCTGGGTTGGGATCTGCTGACCAATGTTCAGAAGGGATATGTCCAGTATTGGTAACATAGGAGAAGGGGCTCCACTACTGCATGCTTGGGTATGTGTGGCCTGCTGTCTGACTGGTTGCGATATGCGCTCACCTTCATCCTCTCATCCTGGTTTCTTCCCTGGATATGTTTCAACTGTGTGGATGTCTGGTGTGGGTATGTTTGCGCTCCTGGATGCCGTGTGCCGCGGCGACTGGTGTGGTTATGTTGGGGTGTTGCATTTGGATGTTGGTTTGTTTTAACCTGTTTGTTGGGTGTGTTTTCCGTCCCTCCCTCCGCTGCTTTTTGCTCTCTGCGATTGCTCCTTTTGATTGTGCTTCTGATCCCCGTGTGGTTGTTCCCGGGCCCCGTGAGTGTGCTTGCTGACTCTGGGGCTAATGTCTGCCTATCTACATCATTAGGATGGCTACCTTTAATTTTATAGGGTGGAATGTTAGAGGGTTGGGGGATGTATCTAAACGTTATGTTGTTCTTAATGCGGTGAGGCATTTTCAGCCAGCGATACTATGTCTTACTGAGACCCATCTGACAGGAACCACCACTGAGGTTCTTCATAGAGCCTGGGTTGGTCATTCGTTCCATTCTACCTTTTCTTCTCATGCTAGAGGAGTTAGTATATTGGTCCATAAATCTATCCCGTTTCGTGTCCTCTCCTCTAGCATTGACCCGGAGGGTAGATATGTTTGTTTGTTGGGTGAGGTGTCTCGCCGCATGATTATATTAGTGGGGATATATATCCCTCCACCTTATAGTAGTACTATTGTGTACCGTGTTCTCTCTATAATCTCGGGTTTCCCAGTGGCCCCAATACTTATCTATGGTGATTTTAATCAGGTCTTGGATGCCTCGGTGGATAGGTTTTGGGGATCTCAACCCCCCCCTCGCTCTAGGCCGACTGGCCTTGCTAATATAATATCTGAAGTAGATCTTTTTGACTTGTGGCGCTGTCGCAATCCTTCAGTCCTGCAATACTCCTGCTATTCGGCCACGCATAGGACCCTCTCTAGGATAGACTTGGCTATTGGGGATGGGGAAATGGCTAGAATGGTCAGGAAGGTAGAATATTTGGCTAGAGGCCTTTCAGATCACTCCCCTATCAGGCTTCACCTGGATTTCACGGGCGGGGCGGGAGGGGTGCGCCCCCTGTGGAGACTGAATCCGTTCTGGTTGCAGGTACTGACTACTGCTGACACTGTCTGTGCAGAGATTCGGGAGTATCTTGCCCTGAATATGGGTTCGGCCTCAGTCTCTACGGTGTGGGATTCCCTTAAAGCTTACTTGCGTGGGCTTTTTATACGTGATATAAGTATACATAAATCGTTCACAAGGGAGAAAGGGGAGAAGCTGAGATTGTCTGTGGTGGGAGCTGAGAATGCGTATGTCTCGGCTCCCTCCCAGATGACGGAAGAGGTTTGGTTGCAGGTACAAGGAGATTATAAAGTGTACTTGGAGGAAGCTGCTGAGTATAAACGCTTTTTTGTTAAGCAGAGATATTTTGAATGTGGTGAAAGTACTGGTAAATTGCTAGCCTAGGTTGCTAGAGCGCAGCAGGGGATTTCGTTTATTAGCTGTTTGAGGGATGAACAGGGTTGCGAGGTCACTGATGATAATGGGATTATGGAAATAATGTTGGCTTTTTATAAGGATGCGTATTCGACTAGGGTCTCCTGTTCCGAGGGGGCGCTGTGGGAATATGTCCGCAGTGCTAGTTTGCCTTGCCTTACTCGGGAGCAGAGGGGAGAGCTGGACTCTCCCATATCTCTAGAGGAACTGGAACAGGCATTGAAAGATGCAAATAATGAAAGAGCCCCGGGTCCGGATGGTCTCCCTTGTGAGGTGTATAAAAAATTCTCAGGTGTTTTACTGCCGCAGCTGTTGCGGGTGGTTGAGTCAGCGATTTCAGAGGGTTCGTTGCCTCGCTCCATGATGGAAGCCATCATTGTACTTATTCCTAAGCCTGGAAAGGACCCTCTTTGTGCGGGTTCATATAGGCCGATCTCACTTTTGTGTACAGATGTGAAGCTGCTGGCTCGGGTACTCGCTAACAGGCTGGCTGGGGTCATACTTTCACTGATCCATGGGGATCAGACTGGATTTATGCCCGGCAAATCCACAGTTGATAACATTAGGAGGGTGTATCTCAATTTACAGATGTCCCCGGATGGTGCGGGGGCCCGATCGTTTTTTTCGTTGGACGCTGCCAAGGCATTTGACAGTGTTGAATGGAACTACTTAAGGAGTGTGATGAGGGCCATTGGGTTTGGTGACAGATTCCTTTCTTATGTTAAGCTTCTCTACCGGTGCCCGACTGCCCGTCTCAGAATTAATGGCAGGACCTCCTCGACTTTTGAACTGCAGAGAGGTACGCGACAGGGGTGTCCCCTGTCGCCCCTGCTCTTTGGCATAGCTATTGAACCTCTGGCTAACATTCTAAGGATGTCACCTGATGTAAGGGGGTTTCGGTATGGGACTGTGGAAGAAAGGGTGGCTCTATATGCTGACGACATGTTGTTGTTTTTGGGAGACACAGCTCACTCACTGGTCCCGGTGATGTCCCTCATTACAGAATTTGGGTCGTATTCAGGTTTACTCATTAACTGGGACAAGTCGGTCCTGTTAACTCTGGACCCTTTACCAGAGGTGCCTCAGATAGCTATTTCTAAGATACAAATAGTCTCTAGCTTTAAATATTTAGGTATTCACATTACTCCCTCCTTACATGATTTTGTTCCTCGCAATCTACTCCCCATTCTTGATAAAAGCTCCCAAAAAGTGTCCGTATGGTGTAAGCTCCCACTATCGGTAGTTGGACGTACTAATCTAGTCAAAATGGTTCTTATGCCGCAACTGTGATACATATTGCAGAATTCCCCGGTGTGGATATAGATGGCTCACTTTCAGAGAATTCAGAGACTATTCAGGTTGCTGGTTTGGGGGGGTGGGACAGCTAGGATTAAATTGGAAACATTACAGCGGGGTAAAGCTTCAGGGGGGCTTGCATTACCGAATCCATGGTTGTATTATCTCGCATCGGAGTTGCATCAGGTGAGGGGGTGGGCAGCTCGCTCCACATTGGGACCTACTGGTCGATTGTTTATGGTCAAACATGGGGGTAGGATACCGTTGCACATTTTGGAAATTGGGGCCCTTACCAGACCTCCTGACTCCTCTCCTACGACTCGCCTACTGTGTAAGCTCTGGGGCCACGCGAGAAAACTCTTGGGTATTACCAACTATTTTAAATTTACTCCGCTGTGGCATAACCCTGGCTTGCCGGTCTTTAAATCCTATGCTGATGCCGAATTCTGGGAGAGGAGGGGACTTTGTGAGTTGGGTCAGTTAGCTGATCAGGGGGTTGTTCGGTCATTTGAAGACATACGGGAGGAGTTTGCCCTACCGCGCTCCTCATTTTATCGTTATTTACAGATTCGCCATGCCTATGAATCGCAGAATCGGGTGAGGGAATTACGGGTACAGTCTAATAGGGTTCTGGAATCTACTGTGACTAAACGTGATTCTGCTGGCGTAATTTCTTGGCTTTATGGGGAACTACTTGGCTTCCATCATGAGGGTTTCCCTTTGACGGTTCGGTCTAAGTGGGAGAGGGACCTTGGGATCCTGACTGATGAGGAATGGAGTACTGTGCTGGCACTTACCCCTTCTTTGTCTCTATCGGAATCTAATAGGCTGTCTCAACTGTTCTTTATTCATAGGGTATATAAGACTCCCTCTTTTCTTCATATGATAGGGGTTAGGTCTGACTTGGCCTGTCCGAGATGTGGTGAGCTGGAGGCTCACCTGGTACACATGATGTGGACGTGCCCTTGTTTTCTGACTTACTGGACTGAAGTGCTGCAGCTCATTAGAACAGTGTATGGGGTGACCGTTAATAGAACTCCCAAGGAATGCCTACTTGGACTTATAGGTTGTGGTCGGGAGTCCTCCCTGGCAGAGGTTGGGATCCTGAGAATCTTATATCAAGCCAGGAAGTTGATCGCACAGTTTTGGATCAGATCCTCTCCTCCGGGAGTGGCTGATCTCATTGCAAGAGTAGCTCACATAGTGAAACTTGAAAAGGGGATCTATACTAAGCGCAAAGTGGAAAGGAAGTTTGATGGTGTCTGGGGTCCCTGGGGGTGCAAAGCTTTGATCCCCCTGCAGAAGTATCTTAGCTTGGGATGGGTCCTCTAATCAGGGCCGGATTAACGTAGGGGCTGATGGAGCTGCAGCTCCAGGCCCCTACAGTAAAATAGGCCCAGCCAGCCGCCAAAAAGGCCGCCGAGGAGCGTCCCCCCTCCCTGCCACTACACTATGCTACATGCTGCAGCAACAGGCAGGGACCTCGGGCGCGGCCCGGGCCCACCGCTGGCAGCACTATTACCTGCAAACGGCGCGGGCCCCCTTGCCACAATCACATGATGGCCGGCACCACCATCTAGTTAATTAATCAGTAATGTGCACGGGTCCGCGGCCGCCACTAAGCAGCCCGCAGGGGCCGCCGTCACATTCTGGACATCCCTGTGTCCCGAAAGATCTTTTCGGGACACAAGGATGTCTCGTTACCCCTCTGCGGCGCCCCCCCCCCGTGTTAACTTTAAAAACGTAGGGGCCGCTGGGAGATAGGGCACGCAGGGACGTCACTGATGTCCCGTGCGTGCACCCATAGCAACAGCAGAGCAGCGAGGAAGAGGACACACGCGCATGGTAAGGTAAGTTAAGTTGCGCGAATAGCACCCACCCCCCCCCCCCCCGTGAGAGTCACCCCCGCCGATAGCAATAACCCCCCCCCCCCTCCCCTCCCCGGTCATGCCCGCTCCGCTGTCTGACATTACCTTGTTCCTCTTCTGCAAGGTCCCGGTCGCAAATCTTCATTTCTTCTGCGACCCGCGCGGGACGCTGACGGAGACACGTCACTCACAGCCGCCGCCAGGGAGAAGGAGCAAGGCATGGGCTGGGAGGGTAAGTCTATGTGTATATGTATGTGTGAGTATGGGGTGGGGGGGGTCCTATACTTATGTGGGAGCCTCCAGCTGTTGCAATACTACAACTGCCAGCATGCCCGGAGAGCCTTTGGCTGTCTGGGCATGCTGGGAGTTGTAGTTTTGCAACAGCAGGAGGCACCTGGGTTGGCAAACACTGCCCTAGGGCCTAACCCAGTGTTTCCCAACCAGGGAGCCTCCATCTGTTGCAAAACTACAACTCCCAGCATGCCCGGACAGCCAAAGGCTCTCTGGGCATGCTGGGAGTTTTAGTTTTACAACAACTGGAGGCACCCTGGTTGGGAAACACTGGTCTATGTATATGTGTGTGTCTGTCTGTGTGTGTGTCAATCTGTGTGGGGGGACCTATGCTAATGTTGGGGGGGCTTGTGCTAATGTGGGGGGGGCTATGCTAATATTGGGGGGCCTTTAACTGTCTGCCTATCTAATGTGGGGGAACTATACTGCCTATCTAATGTGGGGAACTATACTGCACCTAATGTGGAGAGCTATACTGCACCTAATGTAGGGGAATTATACTGCACCTAATGTGGGGGACTATACTGCACCTAATGTGGGGAACTATACTGCACCTAATGTGGGGAACTATACTGCACCTAATGTGGGGAACTATACTGCACCTAATGTGGGGAACTATACTGCACCTAATGTGGGGGACTATACTGCACCTAATTGGGGGGAACTATACTGCACCTAATGTGGGGAACTATACTGCACCTAATGTGGGGGAACTATACTGCACCTAATGTGGGGGAACTATACTGCACCTAATGTGGGGGAACTATACTGCACCTAATGTGGGGGAACTATACTGCACCTAATGTGGGGGAACTATACTGCACCTAATGTGGGGGAACTATACTGCACCTAATGTGGGGAACTATACTGCACCTAATGTGGGGAGCTATACTGCACCTAATGTGGGGGAACTATACTGCACCTAATGTGGGGGAACTATACTGCACCTAATGTGGGGGAACTATACTGCACCTAATGTGTGGGAACTGTACTGCACCTAATGTGGGGGAACTGTACTGCACCTAATGTGGGGGAACTGTACTGCACCTAATGTGGGGGGACTGTACTGCACCTAATGTGGGGGAACTGTACTGCACCTAATGTGGGGGAACTGTATTGCACCTAATGTGGGGGAACTGTACTGCACCTAATGTGGGGGAACTGTACTGCACCTAATGTGGGGGAACTGTACTGCACCTAATGTGGGGGAACTGTACTGCACCTAATGTGGAGAGCTATACTGCACCTAATGTGGAGAGCTATACTGCATCTGATTAAGGGGGGCAGGGGACTGGTGAAGGGGGACATGGGACTGATTAAATATTTAAAAAAATATTTGTTACAAAGATTTTTTTCCTCTTTGTGTATGTTTATGGTGACATATATGTGTACATGGTGAGTTTGTGGTTTTATTGTACTGGGGGTGAATCCCACAGTTGGCCGGCTGTTGGTGGGTTGGTGGTGGAAAAAGATATGGGGGAGGGCAGGTTGACACCTTGCATCGGGGCCCACAAGAGTTTAGCTACGCCCCTGATGAGGAGACTGAGGATAGGGCTGGGGGGGGGGTTGCAATGATGAGGAGACTGAGGATGGGGCTGGGGGATGGTTGCAATGATGAGGAGACTGAGGATGGGGTGGGGGGGAATGCGATGATGAGGAGGAGGGGATGCTGTGGGGTGCAATGATGAGGAGGAGGGTGGAATGATGAGGAGACTGAGGATGGGGTGTGTGTGGGGGGGTGCAATGATGATCATGAGGAGGATGGTGGAATGATGAGGAGACTGAGGATGGGGTGTTGGGGGGGATGGAATGATAATGAGGAGGAGGAGGAGGGGAAGCTGGGGGGCATGCAATGATGAGAAGACTGAGGATGGGGTGTGTGGGGGGGGGTGCAATGATGAGGAGGAGGAGGGTGGAATGATGAGGAGACTCAGGATGGGGTGTGTGTGGGGGGGTGCGATGATGATGATGAGGGTGGAATGATGAGGAGACTGAAGATGGGGTGGGGGGGTTGATGATGATGATGATAAGGAGTCTGAGGATGAGGTGCGGGGGGGTTGCAATGATGAGACTGAGGATGGGGGGTGGGGTTTGCAATGATGAGACTAAGGATGGGGGGGAGGGAATAATATGGAGTGTGGGAGTGAAGAGCCAAGGATGGGTGGGGTGTATGGAGTGATGAGAATAGCGAAGATGTGGCGGAGGGGAGGGGGCATTGGGGTGATAAGCTAACCAAGCATGGGGTGGGGGTGTTGATAAGACAGAGGATGGGATGAAGGGTATGCAGTGTATGGCAGTATTATATTCGGGGGGTAAAGTGTGTGGCAGTCTTATATTCAGAGGGTACAGTGTGTGGCAGTATTATATTCAGAGGGTACAGTGTGTGGCAGTATTATATGCAGGGGTACAGTGTGTGGCATTAATATATTTAGAGGGTACAGTGTGTGGCAGTATTCTATTCAGGAGGTACAGTGTATGGCAGTATTATATTAAGGGGGTACAGTATGTGGCAGTATTATATGCAGGGGGTACAGTGTGTGGCAGCATTATATTCAGAGGGTACAATGTGTGGCAGTATTATGTTCAGACGTACAGTGTGTGGCAGTATTATATTCAGGGGTACAGTGTGTGGCAGTATTATATGCAGGGGTACAGTGTGTGGCATTAATATATTTAGAGGGTACAGTGTGTGGCAGTATTCTATTCGGGAGGTACAGTGTATGGCAGTATTATATTAAGGGGTACAGTATGTGGCAATAATATATTTAGAGGGTACAGTACGTGGCAGTATTATATTCAGGGGGTACAGTGTGTGGCAATAATATATTTAGAGGGTACAGTGTATGGCAGTATTATATTCAGGGGGTACAGTGTGTGGAAATAATATATTTAGAGGGTACAGTGGTAGGCAGTATTATATTCAGGGGGTACAGTGTGTTGCAATAATATATTTAGAGGGTACAGTGGTTGGCTGTATTATATTCAGGTGGTACAGTATTTGGCAGAATTATAATGTGTTATTATGAATATTATCTTTATATAGAGGATGAGGATCTGCTGACAATGTGAGGAGCCTATTATGTCCGGGTGTCAGACTCTGCAGAGAAGATGGTGCTGGAAGAAGTCCTGGCGTCTGCACCAGATAAAGAAGGAAAGACAACAGAGAAGACATCACTCAGGTCACTGATATAATTGTGTGTTCTCCTGACTGTCCCATCAGCTCTGGAGTCACTTGTAAGTTTCGTAGTGATGATGGGTGACAATTTACCCCATTCTGTGGCTCTGCAGCTGTTTCAAAACGGCAACTTCCTTAATTCCTGAGTCTCTTCAGACATGATGGGAGTTGCAGCTTAGCAACAGCTGGAGAGCCACTTGAACCGAGGGGATTGGTGGGGGTCCCAGCAGTCTGACCCCCACCATAAAAATGGGCATCTTATTTTAAAATGCCCGGGCCTATTTTTGGTCCCAGTCCAGCCCTGCCTGTCAGTCACTTAAATCACTGTGTATTCTCCTGACTGTGTCCCATCAGTGCTGTAGTCACTGATATCTTTGTGCGGCCGAGTAATAAAATTGCTTTGCGTTTTCATTTTATATATTATGTAAATATTTTCATAAAAGGGCCCAGAAAAATTCTCAGCACCAGGCCCATGATGCTCTTAATCCGGCCCTGCCTCTAATATGTGGTTCTGAATGGAAGGGCTGACAAGAGAGCTAAGGTTGGAGTACCCTGATGTGCTGCGTCTCCCTCCCTGATGTGTATGTGAATGGCTGTGTGGGGGATTTAGTGGAATGTGATTGC
Source organism: Hyla sarda (assembly GCF_029499605.1). Taxonomy (NCBI): domain Eukaryota; kingdom Metazoa; phylum Chordata; class Amphibia; order Anura; family Hylidae; genus Hyla; species Hyla sarda. The sequence goes on from NC_079192.1 coordinate 84,670,957, forward strand.
GAACACTAATGTCCATGACTTCGGGGGTCTAAGTGTTTCTATCCTTTTCCTTTCCCCTTTTTTCTTTCTTTTTAATTTGTTCTTTTTTACTCAAACTTGTGTTTGGTGGGGATTTGCTGAAACTGGATTATAGTTTCTGACTTATGTACGCGGAGGGTAGTGGGACATTGATGGGGTGGGGCTGAGACGTAATGGTTCTATGTGTGTGTGTGGGGGGGGGGTTGTTGGGGACTGTATGTTATTGTTAACATGTGTTTACAAAAAAAACGTAATAAAAATTACGAGTGACTCATTCAATCTCCACATAGAATGAGGCTTGTCAAAAGAGGGAAGGGTAAAGGTGCAGAACACTGGGGCATGATCAGAGAGTGGAACTACGCCAATATTGGTGGATAAGACTGAGGGTAGGAAGTTGTGGGGACAAAATATATAATCTATCCTACTGTAGAATCGTTGGGGGTGGGAATAAAATGTGTAATCCCTATCTTGGGGGCGGAGTGATCTCCAGATATCACAAAGTTGGATGGAATGTAGTTTACGTCTGAGGGCACGGAGCTTGGCATGTGATATATAGGAGCGTCCCGAGGATGTGTCAATAGAGGGAAAGAGGGGGAGGTTGAAGTCTCCACAGAGAAACATTGGGCCTGTGGCGAAGGATGCTAAACTGTCAAGAGTCTGCAAGAGAAAGGGGATTTGTCCCTGATTGGGAGCATAAATGGAGGCTATCGTTAATCTGCGACCAGCTATCTCACAATTAGCAAACACGTACTGCGCATTGGGTTCTATGAGCGATGAGTGTATAGTAACAGGCAAAGATCTATGAAATGCCAATGAAACACCCTTCGTCCTTGCCTCAGGGTTTGTACCGTGCAACCATTGGGAGTAATATCTGTCAGAAATACGGGGAAGGTGATATGCAGTGCTAGAATCTGGACTTTTTGTCTATGTAGTGAGTATAGAGTCTGTGCCCTTTTTTCTGGGGTATTGAATCCCTTCACATTGAGTGAGGCAATTTTTTTATCTCAGCTGCCATGGGGATGAGAGAACATGGAGCCACACTTACCACACGATCTGGAGGTTACCGGAGCACCCAACCCACGAGGTTCAGGTGCACTGAGTAGAAGAAGCCTGCTGAAGACAAGAGAAGGAGAGTAAATGAGGAGAGAAGAAAGAGACAAGGAATAAGAGAGCAACCACACAGACATGGGAGCAGGGGAACTAAGAGACACGGCCATAAGGGCCAGCACATAATTTACGTTTTTGATGGGTTGGCCGCTGCTCCTCTATAACCAGTGGTTGTGACCAGGTTCACCATTAGAATTGTCTGAGCCCCCCACTTTCTTCTTAACTAAAAGCTATAAAAAGGATCTGGCTGCCGAAAGAAGCCCTGGATGTGACTGCTTTCTGCCCTTTACAAAAAACTTCCCAGGAAGCAAGGGAGCTATCACTGTTGTTGGGTATAAGCTGCAAACAGCTCCCTGAAAGGAGAGGAAGAGATGTAGCATATGAGAAAACATAGGCTCTGGTAGAGCCAGTCTGTTACCCCCTTAACTAGAGCAGGAAGATGCACCTTATGCAGTCACAGAGGTTTCAAGGGTTACAAGGCAAGCCCTGAATACTATTGAACACTATTAGGTCAATTGTGACTTAACATATATTGATTATCACATTTTTTATTTATAAAGCCAGATTCTTGTCCAGATGTAGAAAGAAAAAGAAGGTCGCTCACTCCTGATTCATGTCTATTTAACATGTAACTGATATGACCCTGTTCCAGTATTATTTTTATTCTATTTTGAACATTTTCAATAAACACCTTATTTTGGGAAAAAAAAAGAACATATAAAAAGTTATTTAAAGGGGTACTCCGGTGCTTACACATCTTTTCCCCTATCCAAAGGATAGGGGATAAGATGTCTGATTGCGGCAGTCCCGCAGCTGGGGACGCCCGCGATGATGCACGCGGAACCCCGTTTATAATCAGTGCCCGGAGCGTGTTCGCTCCTGGACTGATTACGCTCGACCGCGTGCATGATCGCGGGCGTCCCCAGCTGCGGGACTCTCGCGATCAGACATCTTATCCCCTATCCTTTGGATAGGGGATAAGATGTGTAAGCACCGGAGAACCCCTTTAATTGCCATTGCCAAAGTGGTCAATAGTGTATGTCAAGGCTAGAAGCTTGTGGTGATGCACTGTGTGCACAACATCAACATACACTTTAAATCTCACAGGTGTGTAAATATACAAAGTGCTTAGCCCATGTCCACACTCAGCTCAAGATCTTAAGGCGGCAGAGACCCTCGTAGAACCTCTTGTAGCCAGAAGGTCCTTGGAAAAGACTGGTTGTAAATGTAATATTCACAGTATTCCTGGATATATATATGTCCTATGTGTCCCTCGCCGATCTCTAGATGTTATGCTCTCCACTGACAGCAGGAGAGTGTATGTATCCGGCTGGCACTAGGACCCAGCGGCACTCCAGCAGTCTGCAGACTCACGCGCTCCTTTCCCTGCACGAGCTGACAGGAGAGACGAGGCTGATTCCACTGCAGCCAGGCTGTTAATCACGCCCATGTAGGCGTGTTTAGGACGGGAGGGGCGTGATTTCAGCTATGGCCACGGTGACTAAATAGGAATGCAGAACCGCCCAAGTGACTACTTACAGAAATTAACATTTTATAAGTTGATTTTCTGAGCTTTTCATTCATTGCCATGCACTACAGAAACATGGTAGGAGCAATGGTTACATGCTCTAGGACGTGTTTTTAATAGTTACAGGGGGTAAAAAGTGATGATTGGTTCCCTTTAAAATATAGGATAGTTAATTTAACCCTTAACTACCCCCATTTGTGAGGGTCAGGGTTCTTTTTTAAAGTCCCATGTAAATCAATGGGAAATGTATGTTCCCATATAATTTCCGTACAGCTGGAGCTATTTCATTACCTGGTACACATATTACGAGTTGGGATATGATGACGGGATGGGATGTCGGGATAGAAGGACAAGATAGGAGGACGGGATAGGAGGACAGGAAAGGAGGACGGGATAGGAGGACGGGATAGGAGGTCGAGATAGGAGGATGGGATAGGAGGTCGAGATAGGAGGTCGAGATATGAGGACGGGGAAGGAGGTCGGGATAGGAGGACGGGTTAGGAGGTTGAGATAGGAGGACGGGACAGGAGGACGGGATAGGAGGTTGAGATAGGAGGTTGAGATAGGAGGACGGGATAGGAGGACGGGATAGGAGGTCGGGATAGGAGGTCAGGATAGGAGGTCAGAATAGGAGGACGGGATAGGAGGTCGAGATAGGAGGCCGGGATGTGGGGTTGGGATATGACAACAATATATGAGGACTGCATATGAAGTCAAAAGCTTCCTCCTTTGTTTATCTTCCTCCCCAAAAACGATTAGGAAGGAAAAACCGGGCATTGCCGGGTACTCAGCTAGTAAGATATATAAAATACTTTTGTTATACATAACTTAGGACAATGCCTTTCACGGTTGCAGCCCTCTTTATTAGGTCCACAGCTTGACGAAGAGGGCTGGACCCTTGAAATGCATTTTCCTGACTTATCTTTAATAAAACATTATTTTATATATCTTGTCCAGTCATTTGGAAATATTGTAGATATTAAATTTTTAGCCAGGAGTGACATCTTCAGACAACTTTCTTTTCCAAGGACTCCAAAGGATCCTCCCGGCTACCTGAGGTTCCTCAAATTATTCTTTTCCAAGGACTCCAAAGGATCCTCCCGGCTACCTGAGGTTCCTCAAATTATTCTTTTCCAAGGACTCCAAAGGATCTTCCCAGCTACCTGAGGTTTCTCAAATTAACTTCTTTGCTGTTCTAAAATAAATTTTTTGAGTGACCTTCTTGACAATATTAGTGTTAATAATTTTTGATCCAAAGCAATTGTGTTAAATATTGCAGAGTAACCCTGGCATATAAAGTTGTCAGTGAGAGCTGTCCCTTGGGTTCTGGGTATCCCATGCTTCTTGGCATTGCATGCACTACAGTAGTCATATGCTGCCCTAATCACAGTCTTGGGTGAATTAAAATATTATGTAACATTCTTTAGAAGTTCAACGTTTTATAACCTTGTCAATTACATGACAGAAAACAATAAAAATTGACCTAGACATGTAAATCCCTTCCACCACATTACCCCAAACCACTCATCTTTCTCTCTCTAAGATTAGGGCTATAAAATATGCAGCGCCACTCAGCAATTACATATTTGAAGTACATGTGCTCTCCGCTCTTCCTCTATACCACAGGCGAACGCTATCAGTAATGCCAATCAAGGCAAGTGGCATCGCACTAGGAGGGAGGAAGGAGCATGGAGGCATCTGATGAAAAACCTAGCAGCTTTTTTTGTGCCTTCTGTTCTGCTAAACGTTAGGATGATTGTGGCGCTTGAAGTGCTGGCATGTTCACTAACATAGTTTCACGTCTGATATTTAATGGAAAGAAGAGCAGACAGGAGCCTGATCGTTTTTCATTTTGTTTACAGAAACAATAGCTGTCATGAGGCACCTCATACCAATTCTTGTTTGCTCCCTGTCAGTTATATTTGGGGGGTGGGGGAATCGTTCGGAGAACACAGCGAGTGAAATTTCAGGATAATAAAACCTCTACATGTTAGATCCACATGAGACATCTCATAGGCCAGCAATTCATTACTGGAGCGTTTTTTGTTGCTATGCCCATTGCACACTTCATAGGAGTTTGATTTTTATCTGTCTGTGTGGATTTTTGGTGGGTGTGCATGGCAAATCAACTCCTAAGCTAATCTTTTATTCCACTGATGGCCAGAGTCATTTAGATTGCAAAGGGGTTTCTGGTTTCAGCAAGTATGTTTTATTTTTTGTATTATGAAGAGGTATACAATTTCCCAACTCTGTGTCAGTTCTTAATGTTTTTTTATTATCTCTTCTAACAGTCATTCAATAGGAACTTGCAATTTTTACTTAGAAAATAAAATCCCATACAATAGGTTCACAACCAGATACCAGGCACATCTGAACATGTGCATGGGCATTTATCAACTGATGTGCAAAATTGCATGCACAATGGCCCTCATTTACTAAGAAAATCGGGTTGTAAGTCTATGTTGCTTTCTTACCCGACTGCTTTTTTCCCCTGGTATTTATTATTATGTCGCATCCTGTTTGTCGCACGTGGGTTTTGTAGGTTTTGGTTTCCAACTCCTCTGAGCTGTCGGGAAAAAATCCACAACAATTCAACAAATTCGGGTTGGAAACCTTAATAAATACGTGGGAAAGCTCAGAAATGTCGGGTAACGCCCCTTTTTCGGGTTTGGGAGAATCCACATCGGGTCCGTCGGGAAAAAATGTCGCATAGTGTCGCAGACTGGCGCACGATGTCTGCGACATGGCGCAGACAAAGATGCGCCAAAAAAACCCGACAAAAGAGGTCGGGTTTAGAATAGTAAATGAGGGCAATGTGTTTTTATTTTATATGCACACAAATTATCACCCAATTTTGTGCTTCCTTTATGTAGTCTATGTAGTTGGTTTCATAATTTTTTGCTGGGGGAGGGGGGGGGTTAGCAGATGTACTGGTTGCAGAGACATAACTTCTAGTTTCTGGGCTTTGATGCAAAATATGTAACAGGGACCCATGTGCCAGTTGTAATACTGATCTCTTATGGGGCAGATGTACTTTGGAACCCCTTAGGCACCAGTGCCCCAATGCAACCATTACTTCTGCACTCCCTATAGCTACGCCCCTGACTGGTTAGTATGCTGAAAATAGCACTTGCGCTAGAGTTTTTTTGAGCAAATGTATTCCAGTGACCAGCTGGCGTTGGAATGGGTGTGAGCTTTTCTCCCTTTTATTCTGGCGTTACCATCAATCATACTGTTCCCAGGCAACATTTCCCTTCACAGGTCCCCTCAACAGAGAAGAAAAAGAGACCATAGAAGTGGTGCTGGATGTGTGCCCATAGAAGGATAAGAAAAGATGTCACATATCAATGCAACACGTACCCCTCCAAACCTGGTCTGTGCATGAAAGAATGCTTCCAAATGTATCATACATCCTTAGAATTTAAAATTTCCCCTTCTTTTTATTCTTTTATACCCCATTGGCCATTTTAAATTATTTTTGTTTTTTTGTTTTAACTTGTAGGCCCCACTGAACATTTTATTAACCCCATCAAATTAACTTTAAAAATCTTCCTATACCTCTAGATGAGTACACAGAGGGATGTTCCGTTCCAATTGGTCACACTAAATTACAATATGTGTAAAACAACGTACACATTCGAAATTCTCACTATACCTCTCTAGATGAATAGTGTATATTTCTCATACAATGTTCTCCTGTGCATCTTTAGGTAGTTTTTACATACATATGTGTCACCGAAAGGCCTGGGTTTGGTGAAGGAAAACCGAAAGATTTGTGTGTCAGTGATACTATGTTACTGACACATCCTAGTGGCAACCCGCTTAGTCAGGGTCGGTTTTCCTGGAGTGGCCGAGAGCAGTGGCGTTGCTAGGGTTGGTGTCACCCGGTGCGGTAGAAAATGGTGTCACCCCCATACCTACCCCCTCCCCCCAGTAAGTTTTTAGCCTGTTGTGACAGACACCACTGTTGTAGCGCATTGTGAGAAATTCCAGTATAATAATCAGATATACCAGTTGCCACAGAATAGGAAAGTGTTAAAGAAGTTTTCACCATTGAAATATACAGCTCCCAGAATTACTTAAAAGGGTACTCTACTGGAAAACATTTACTTTTATATCAACTGGTGCCAGAAAGTTAAACAGATGATTTTTAAATTACTTCTATTTAAAATCTTAATACTTACAGTATTTATAAGCTGGTGTATGCTCCACAGGAAGTTGTGTAGTTCTTTCCAGTCTGACCACAGTGCTATTTGCTGACACCTCTGTCCATGTCAGGAACTGTCCAAAGCAGGATAGGTTTGCTATTGGGATTTGCTCCTACTATGGACAGTTCTTGACATGGACAGAGGTGTCAGCACAGAGCACTGTGGTCAGACAGAAAAGAAATTAAAAAAGAAAATAACTTCCTGTGAATCGCTTATACAGCAGCTAATAAGTACTGGAAGGATTAAGATTTTTAAATAGAAGTAATTTACAAATCTGTTTAACTTTGTAGCACCAGCTGATTAAAAAAATGTTTTCCAGTAGAGTACCCTTTGAGCAGTGGTGAGGTTATGCTGGGAGTTGTAGTTTCACTCACCATAACTGTAGAACTTAAATGTGACTCCAGTTCTGATAGGACACAGAGAGGAGAATACACAATGATATCAGTGACTACAGGTGACGTCTTCTCTATAGTGAGGAGAATACAAAATGATATCAGTGACTACAGGTGACGTCTTCTCTATAGTGAGGAGAATACACAATGATATCAGTGATTACAGGTGACGTCTTCTCTATAGTGAGGAGAATACACAATGATATCAGTGATTACAGGTGACGTCTTCTCTATAGTGAGGAGAATACACAATGATATCAGTGACTACAGGTGACGTCTTCTCTATAGTGAGGAGAATAAACAATGATATCAGTGATTACAGGTGACGTCTTCTCTATAGTCTTTCCTTATCTAATTTAGATGGTACATACCGCCAGGACTTGTTCCAGCTAAAACTTCTCTCTGCAGATTGTGACGCCCAGACGTCTCCTCACTATGTCAGCGCATTCTCATCCTCTATATGAAAACAATTATTATTATAAACCTGACAGACACTGTATCCTCTAAATATAATACTACTATACACTATACTCTTTGATTATAAACCTTCCATACACCATACCCACTGAATATAATACTACCACACACTGTACACTCTGAATATAAATCTGCCACATACTGTACCCCTGAATATAATACTGCCACACACTGTACCCCCTGAATATAATACCGCCACACACTGTACCCTCTGAATATAATACTACCACACACTGTACCCTCTGAATATAATACTACCACACACTGTACATTATGAATATAATACCATCACATACTGTACACTCTGAATATAAATCTGCCACATAATGTACCCCTGAATATAATACTGCCACACACTGTACCCACTGAATATAATACTACCACATACTGTACCCTCTGAATATAATACTACCACAAACTGCGCCCTCTGAATATAAATCTGCCACATACTGTACCCTCTGAATATAAATCTGCCACATACTGTACCCTCTGAATATAAATCTGCCCCATACTGTACCCCTGAATATAAATCTGCCACATACTGTACCCCTGAATATAAATCTGCCACATACTGTACCCCTGAATATAAATCTGCCACATACTGTACCCCTGAATATAATACCGCCACATACTGTACCCTCTGAATATAATACTACCACCCACTGTGCCCTCTGAATATAATACTTAAAGATGAGCAAACTACAGTAAATTTGACTCGTCACAAACTTCTCTGCTCGGCAGTTGATAACTTTTCCTGCATAAATCAGTTCAGCTTTCAGGTGCTCCGGTGGGCTGGAAAAGGTGGATACAGTCCTAGGAGACTCTTTCCTAGGAATGTATCCACCTTTTCCAGCCCACGGGAGCACCTGAAGGCTGAACTAATTTACGCAGGATAAGTCATCAACTGCCGAGCCGAGAAGTTCGTGACGAATCAAATTTACTGTAAGTTCGCTCATCTCTAATAATACTACCACAAACTGTGTCCTCTGAATATAATACCACCCACTGCGCCCTCTGAATATAACGTTGCCATACAGTGCACCCTCTGAATATAATACCACAACCGCAGTAACACCCCTCAACATCCATTAGCTGATGCTATTACCACGGGAGGGGGGGGTTGGTGGTGTTGCTAGTGGATAATGGGGGTTCTACTACTGGGGGGGTGTTGCTGGAGGGTTATGAGGGTGCTACTGGCCATCCCCCCTGGCAGTATCACCCCATCATCCATCGGCAGGATCATCCTCCTGGCAGGAGCACCTCCATCATCCACCATCAGGATCTGCTGATGGAGGTGCTGCTGGGGGGGGGGGGGGGTGTTGCTGGTGGATGATGAGGGTGCTACTGCCAGGGGGGGAGCATTAGGTAGGCAGCAGTTCCCCCACATTAGGTAGGTTGCAGTTTCCCCACATTAGGTAGCATCTATTCCCACATTAGGCAGCATAGATTCCCCACATTTGGTACCAGTTCCCCCACATTAGGTAGGTACCAGTTACCCCACATTAGGTAGCAATTTCCCCACATTAGGTAGCACAGATTCCCCACATTAGGTAGCACAGATTCCCCACATTCGGTAGCACAGATTCCCCACATAAGGTAGCATAGACTCCCCACATTTGGTAGCACAGATTCCCCACATTAGGTAGCATAGACTCCCCACATTAGGTAGCATAGACTCCGCACATTTGGTAGTAGTTTCCCCACATTAGGCCACAGGTTCCCTTGCAGGTTCCCCACAATGGGTCAAAGTCTCCCCACAATAGATCGCTGGTTATAACCCCCCCCCCCCCCACACACACACACAAAAAACACATACAACACAGAGAGACAAACACACACACACACACACACAGAGAGACACACACTCACAGACAGACACACACACAGAGTCACACAGTCACACACACAGAGTCACACAAACACACACAGTCACATACACACACACAGTCACATACACACAGTCACATACACACAGTCACACACACAGAGTCTCACACACACAAGCATAGATAGAGACAAACAGACAGAGAGACAGACATACACACTCACCCATCCAGCGCAGCGCTCCTTCTCACCGGGCGCCGTGCGAGTGGCGTAACTGACGTCCTCCTGCGCGGCCATGCGGTGTGACGTCAGGCCGGCGCAGACGTGGGAGCGGAGGCCGGGCACAGTGCTGGTGAAGGTGAGGGGGGGGGTGTGATGACGGACGGGCGCACAGTGAAAGTGAAAGAGGGGGGTTGCGGACGGACGGGCGCACCGCACACACAGCGCAGGTGGCGGGGGTGCTGACGGATGGGAGGCCGGTCGGGCACAGATGGGGGGGGGGGGTGTCTGTGTAGCTGGGGAGGGGGAGTGGGTGCTGCGGAGCGTCTTGGTGTCACCCCATTAGGTTGGTGTCACCCGGTGCGGGCCGCACCCCCCACACCCAGGTCGCAACGCCACTGGCCGAGAGATAGGTGGGAGGTCACTCCCACATACCAGGTGAGGCTGGGTTAGGGCTCTATAAAGTCTTGGTATGTAGACCTGTGTGTGGCTGCTGGTAGAATGCTAAAAACCATGTTGTGAGTAGCCCATGTTACTTCTATTTGTTTCATGTACAGGGGCACTTAGTGTGTCTCAGGTATGGTGTGGGTTGTTCCTTGTATAGGTAGAGCTCAGCCATGCAGGTTTTTATTTTGTACATTTGGCCTGACATTTAGGCCGTTATTTTTCTGTTGACATTTTAAATAAACCAAAGCACAGTCAGGACTTGGACTTTACCTACAGTGTCCCTGTCTCTACACGTTGAAGACCAGGCTGTTAACCAGCGTTTGTTGCTATCCTTTCAACGCAACTAAGACATTAGAAATTCTCACTATACACCTGGATGAACGCATAGAGGGATATTCTTTTACAATTGATAAAACTAAATTTCAATATGTGTAAAAAAGCGTACACATTAGAAATTCTCACTATACCCCTAGATGAATACATAGAGAGATATTCCTTTGCAATTGATCACACTAAATTGCAATATGTGTAAAAAAGTGTACATAAGTTTTCCCTATACCCCTAGATGAATATTTTACGTGGTATAACTGTAGAAATGGGGCTAAACAAAAGCACTAAACTGGCATTTGGCCAAATTTTGCTACTAGAATTTGATTCATACATTTTTTGACCAGTTTTTATGACTATGTCATGCCATATAAAGATGCTATCTTCATTGTTAGAACTGGTGATATGGGCAGAGTTCTTTATGTTTGGAGGATATCTGAAACATGATCAATACAGTATGGGCTTGTTAATGAGTTTTGTGCCATTTTTTAGGCCTTTTTTCTATACCTGATAATAACTAATAGCGTCCCTTTTTTATCCACATGTGGTGTTTTACATTGGCATGTCTGCAGGTGATTGGTTGTTTTGCACACATTTTGGTTCCTACCTTGCCAGGCAGGAATCTGTTGTAGTGTGCCGATGCCAACTGGCACATTTGTCCCTTATATAGGGATTTATGGGTCCAGAAACACGCACAACCAGTCCTGTATAACCAAAAATATGTAGCCCTGTTAAAGTTCTTTCATCCAGGGAAAATTTTTATTCCTCCATGTCCAAAATGGATTGCCCTTCACTTCAGCACAGTTATTTATTTATGGCTTGACACATTTTTTTGTCAGCTGCATAATTAGCATGATATTGTCGTATTTTTACAAATATAAAGTTAGTGACATTAGTTTTAACTGACACTTTGTTTGATCCCCATTTTTTTTAGTTTAAGACGAAAAGTATTTCACTGTATTTCTAAAACAGGATCAACAGCACTATAAATACAGACGTGCTTCACAAAAGATTCTTGTTCTTTTATGACAAATTCAACCAAAATCCCCATATAATCTCAATAATCAGAAATGAGCTCACTTATGGGGGTATTACATCATTTGCAAGTTCAAATCCTTGGCTGATATGCAGTGGGGCCTAAAAATAATTCAAGGTAAAATTACTATATGTCTTAAAATCCACAGGATGCTACTTCTCTTCTCAGTCCAACCATGTGGCCAAAAAGCTGCTTATGACCACATATGGGGTATTTCCTCACTTAGAAGAAATTGGGTTACAAAGTTTGGTAGTTTTTCCTCCTTTTACCCCTTTAACCTGTTAAGGACCAAGGGCGTACCTGTACGCCCTGATTCCGCTCCCAATCTATAACGCAGGGCCGCGGCGTGGCCCCGCGTCATGGCGGGTCGGACCTGGCCTCTAACAACGGCCGGGACCGGTGGCTAATAGCGCGCGGCATTGATCGTGCTGCCGCGCGCTATTAACCCTTTAGACACGGCGTTCAAAGTTGAACACCGCGTCTAAAATGAAAGTGAAACCATGCCGGTTAGCTCAGGGAGCTGTTCAGGTTACCCGCGGTGTAATTGCGGCATCCCGAACAGCTTACAGGACAGCTGGAGGGTCCCTACCTGCCTCCTTGCTGTCCGATCACCGAATGACTGTTCAGTGCCTAAGATCCAGGCATGAGCAGTCAAGCGGCAGAATCATCGATCACTGGTTTCTTATGAGAAACCAGTGATCAATGTGAAAGATCAGTATATGCAGTGTTATAGGTCCCTAAGGGAGCTATAACACTGCCAAAAAAAGTGAATAAAGATCATTTAACCCCTCCCCTATTAAAAGTTTGAATCACCCACCTTTTCCCATAAACAAAAAAAACAGTGTAAATAAAAATAAACATATGTGGTATCGCCGCGCGCGGAAATGTCCGAATTATAAAAATATATCATTAATTAAACCGCACGGTTAATGTCGTGCGTGCAAAAAAATTCCAAAGTCCAAAATAGTGCATTTTTGGTCACTTTTTATATCATGAAAAAATGATAAATAAGTCCTACCAATGCAAAAATGGTACCGATAAAAACTTCAGATCACGGCGCAAAAAATGAGCCCTCATACCGCCCCATATGCGGAAAAATAAAAAAAGTTATAGGGGTCAGAAGATGACAATTTTAAACGTATACATTTTCCTGCATGTAGTTTTGATTTTTTCCAGAAGTACGACAAAATCAAACCTGCATAGGTAGGGTATCATTTGAACTGTATGGACCTACAGAATAGGTGTCATTTTTACCGAAAAATGTACTGTGCAGAAACGGAAGCCCCCAAAAGTTACAAAATGGCATTTTTTTTCCAATTTTGTCTCACATTGATTTTTTTTTCCGTTTCGCCGTCGATTTTTGGGTAAAATGACTGATGTCATTACAAAGTAGAATTGGTGGCGCAAAAAATAAGCCATCATATGGATTTTTAGGTGAAAGACTGAGTTATGTTTTTTAAAAGTAAGGAGGAAAAAACGAAAATGCAAAAACGGAAAAACCCCGGGTCCTTAAGGGGTTAAAAATGCTAAATTTGCATTTTAGTGTAAAAAAATAAAAATTTTCATATTTATATTTTCATATTTATATCATATTTAGAGCCCTCTGTTGCAAACATCTGTGGGGTATAGAGGATCACGGAAGCTCTTGTTACGTTCCTTGAGGGGTTTAGTTTCCAAAATAGTGTCACATGTGGGGGGTTTCTGCTCTTCTGGCAGCATGGGGGCTTGTTAAACATGACATGACCCCCGACTTTTATTCCAGCCAAATCCTCTCTCCAAAAGACCAATGTCGCTCCCTGCTATCTGAGGCCTGTAGTGTGCCCGCAGAGCATTTTACATCCACATATGAGGTATTTTTATGCTCAAGAGAAATTGGGTTACAATTTTTTTCTCCTTTTTACCCTTGTAAAAATTGAAAAAATGGGGTTACAAGAACGTTAGTGTAAAAAATAGAGATTTAGATTTTTCCCCTCCACTTTGCTGCCATTCCTGAAACACTTAAAGTTGAAATTTTCAAATTATGCAAGTATCGACAAAAATTTACCACTAACATAAAGTAGAATGTTAAGTCCTGTGCTCCGGCCAGCAGGGATGGGATTAGCATCACGGGACGTGCCCGCATGCAAATCTCAGCCTTCTCAGTCTGTTGTCCCTCTGGTCCTCTCGCAGCGCCGGTGCGCGTGCGCATCGGAGCTCTTAGATTTAAAGGGCCAGTACACCCATAATTATCACTTACACCTGCACCTTTTCTATAAGTATCTGCACCTCCCACTAACCCCTGCTGGATCTTTGCTTGCATTGTGCCCTAGTGAAAGCCATTCAGTGTCTTGCCTTGCCTGTTCCAGACCCCTTTGTTCCGTGACCTGACCTTGCCTCTATGCCGCCTGCCTTTTGACCTCCTGCCACGTTCCTGATCTCCCTTTTTTGCTGCCAGCCCTGACTTGCCGTATCTTTCCTGTGCCTCGTACCTCCTCAGCCTCCTGTGTTGTCGTGCAAGGGGTAGCAACCTGGGTGCTTCCTGCCACAACAAGATCATCCTGCTTTGAGGCGGGCTCTGGTGAAAACCAGCGGCACCTTAGTCTCCGCTCCCTGGCACGGCCCACGTCATTTACCACACAGGTCCAGCGGATCCACTACTACCCAGAGTGCTACAGCCTACAGCCGTGAGACTTACAATAAGATCCGGCCATGGATCCTGCAGAAGTTTTGGATCTTTCCTCCATCGTGGCTCAACAGTCACAGCAGTTAGCCTGTCAGGCACAAAAACTGAATCAATTGTCTGCGTTGATGCAACAGCTTCTCGCCGTACAGCGACAACAACAGAAACTGCAGCTGCAACCTGCTCCTGTTTCTCCCACATGTTCCTGCAGCTCCTTCTGGATCCAAGCTTCGTTTGTCCCTACCCACGAAGTATGAAGGTGATCCCAAGTTGTGTAGAGGCTTCGTGACACAGTGTTCTATGCATTTGGAGCTCATGGCACATCAGTTCTTGATGGAGTGAGCTAAAGGGGCATTTGTGGTCAGTTTATTGTCTGGAAAAGCCTTGTCCTGGGCTAATCCTCTCTGAGATCATAATTATTCGCTCTCCTCTAATCTGCCGGCCTTCCTAACAGAATTCCGCAGTGTATTTGAAGAACCCGCACAAGCTTCCTCTGCCGAGACGGCCCTACTGAACCTCTGCCAAGGGAATTCTTCCGTTGGCGACTACGTTGTTGAGTTCAACACTCTTGCCTCTGAACTGGCTTGGAACGATGAGGTCTTGTGTGCTAAATTTAAAAAAAGGACTGTCCAGTAGAATCAAGGATGCTCTCGCTGCACGAGATCCTCTGTCTATCCCGAGTGAACTTATACACTTGTATTGATGTGCATTTTGCCAAGAGGCAGGAAGAAATTCATATGGAAAGAGAACCTGCCCGAACACGGCGATATCCTTGCTTGGCACCCATGTTCCAACGTCCACCTCCACAGTCTTCTTTGCCTCCTGCAGAAGAGGCTATGCAGGTAGACCGCTCTTGCTTAACGCAGCAGGAGAAATCCCGTCGACGCAATGAGAATTTGTGCTTATATTGTGCCAGTCCAAAGCACTTTCTCAAAGACTGTTCTATACGTCCTCTGCATCCGGAAGAACGCTCGCTTCTAGGACAAGTGAGAGAGATGACCCTAGGTGTGAATATTGCTTCTCTTTTAACCAGTCCGGTCCAAGTTTTTACTCCTGCTAAGAATTCTTTCGTTGCTTCTGTCTTTTTGGACTCTGGTTCTGATGGTGACTTCATTGATGCCTCCCTGGTCCATAAACACCGGCTTCCAGTGACTAAGCTTGTTAAGCCCTTGTATATTATCTCTGTTAATGGACAAAACCTGAACTCCACAACACTTTTCCGCACAGAACCTTTTGTTATGCATGTAGGAGTTTTTCATAAGGAAAACATTTAGTTCTATGTGCTCCCACATTGTACTTGAAGCTTCCATGGCTTCAACGTCATTCTCCGCAACTCAACTAGAAATCTGCTGAAATCACATGTTGAGGACAATTTTGCCCAAATCACTGTCTTGTGCCAATCCAGTCCAAACCTGTCTCTTCGCCTCCTCCTATGCCTGGTCTGCCTCTTTCATATCATGACTATTCAGACATATTCTGTAAAAAGCAGGGCGAGACCCTTCCACCACATCATCCCTACGACTGCCCCATTGATTTACAGCCTGGAACTACGCTTCCTCGAGGAAGAATCTACCCTTTATCAGTTCCAGAGACTTAAGCCATGGCTAAATATAACCAGGAGAACCTCCAAAAGGGATTTATCTGAAAATCCTCCTGACCTTCCGGAGCTGGTTTCTTCTTTGTAGGGAAGAAGGAAGGTTCTCTCCGTCCTTGTATTGACTAGAGGGGTCTTAATAAAATCATGGTCAAAAATCGCTATCCCCTACCTGATCTCTGAACTTTTTGATTGTTTTCGTGGTACAAAGATCTTCTCCAAATGGAATTTGCGGGGAGCATATAATCTTATTTGTATCCGCGAGGGAGACGAATGGAAGACGGCCTTTAATACCCAAGATGGACACTTTAAGTATATATATATATATATATATATATATATATATATATATATATATATATATATCTTTTGGTCTCTGTAATGCTCCAGCTGTAGTCCAAGAATTTGTCAATGAAATCTTACGAGACCTGCTCTATACATGTGTAGTTGTATACCTTGATGACATCTTGATTTTCTCATCCAATTTGGAGGAGCATCGCTCACATGTCCGTCTGGTTCTACAGGAGAATGATCTTTATGCCAAACTGGAGAAATATAGTCTTCTGTTCCTTGGTTACATTGTTTCTCATCATGGCCTACAGATGGATCCCTACAAACTGACTGCGGTATTGGATTGGCCTCGTCCTACTGGCCTACGGGCTATTCAAAGCTTCTTAGGATTTGCCAATTATTATCATCAGTTCATTCCACATTTCTCTTCCTTGGTTGCTCAGATTGTGGCTCGCACTAAGAAGAATTCTAACCTTAAGAGTTGGCCTCCTGAGGCCGAAGAGGCCTTCACTCATTTAAAGTCAGCATTTGCCTCTGCTCCCATACTTTCTAGACCTGATCATGGGAAACCCTTTGTTTTGGAGGTAGATGCTTTATCTATAGGATCTGATGCCATTCTTACCCAGAAAAACTCCAAGGGCAAGATTGTAACCTATGGTTTCTTTTCTAAGACTTTCTCGCTAGTGTTGAGCGGCATAGGCCATATTCGAATTCGCGAATATTCGCGAATACATGGACGAATATTCGTCATATATTCGCGAATATTCGCATATTCGTAATATTCTCGTTTTATTTTCGCATGCCAATCTCACACAGTAGTATTAGAGCCTTCTTTACATCACACAAGCTGGAAGCAAAGAGGGATGATCACTGTGATGTGTACTGTGAAAAAAAAAAAAAATAAAATAAAAACGAATATTCGTAATTACGAATATATAGCGCTATATTCGCGAAATTCGCGAATTCGCGAATATGCGATATTCGCGAATAATATTCGAATTGCGAATATTCGCGAGCAACACTATTTCTCGCCTGCAGAGAGGAACTACTCTATTGGAGATCGAGAACTCCTTGCTATCAAGCTTGCCTTGGAAGAGTGGTGACATTTGGAATCTCCTATATCTCCAGTCTACTCAGAGATTGAACCCTCGCCAGACTAGATGGTCTCTTTTCTTTTCCAGATTTTATTTCTTCATTCATTTCTGCCCTGCTAACAAGAATGTCAGAGCCCATGCTCTCCAATGTTGTAGGATTGGACTCCACGCCAAGGCATATTATTCCCCCCGAGCGTTTGGTTTCAGCAGCTCCTGACGAACTTCTGCAAGTACCCCCTGGGAAATCTTTTGTGCCAGTTAAACTGAGTAAAGTTTTGAATTGGGGACATTCTTCTTTGCTGGCTGTTCCCCCTGGAATACGGAAGACTTTTCAACTTATCTCCCAGCTTACTGGTGGCCACACCTTGAACGCGGACTTTATGGACTTTATTACTGATCTGCCACCTTCCTGTAATAATACGGTCATCTGGGTGGTGGTTAATCGATTTTCCAAGATGGCTCATTTAATTCCGCTTCCTGGTCTTCCATCTGCTCCACAGCTGGCGAAGCACTTTCTTCAACACATTTTCGCCTCTATGGCCTTCCAAATCATATTTTCTATGATCTTGGAGTGCAATTCATTTCAAAGTTCTGGCATGCTCTCTGTTCTGGTATTGACATCAATCTGGACTTTTTCTCTGCCTACCACCCTCAGTCCAACAGTCAGGTGGAGAGGGTAAATCATATCCTGGAGAGTTACCTCCGTTATTATGTTTCAGCTCAACAAGACGATTGGGTCGACCTTGTACCTTGGGCGGAATTTTCCTGCAATTATAAGGATTCTGAGTTTACGAGGTCTTCTCCATTCTTTGTTGTTTATGGTCATCATTCTTATTCTCCTCTTCCTATCACAGTCTCCTCAGGTGTGCCAGCTGTAGATGAACTTGTTTGAGACTTCTCCTCCATTTGGCAACAAACTTGGCATTCTCTGTCTCAAGCCTCCTCATGTATGAAAGCCCAGGCTGACGAAGTGGGGAAACACACGAAACTACGTCCGTTGAGGGTGCACGGGGTCCCTAGATGGCCACTGGAAGTATGCCTGCCACAGGTAATGTAGTAGTTTGATGTTTCACATTAGTGTGTATTTATGAATTGCGGACATTACCTTTACTTTGTTTTATGGAGGATTCATTAGCTATTTGGCATACTCCATTATTGTATTTGATGTGACCAGGGAACCCATGCAATTTTTGGGGGTATATGTATTTTATGGGTTAGGGGTTGTCTGTCCAGCTGTATTTTAGTTTTTTCTATGCTTTTGCTATAATAAAGTTTACAGATTTGATTTTGACATTATATGGTGGCTATTATTATGGTGACAATTATAGGTGTATATACTGTGAGTGTCTATTGTTACCAGGCATATGATTCACATCAGATAATTTTCCTAGGAGGATTGTAGGTGTTCTATTAGATAAAAAAAAGAAGACCTCCTCCGTCCTTCTCTCCCGGTGATAAGGATTGGCTGTCTTCCAGATACCTCCGTTTCAAGATTCCCTGCTACAAGTTGGGACCTCGCTATCTGGGTCCATTTGAGGTATTGCAAAGAATTAATCCGGTCTCCTATAAACTTATTATCCTATTCAGTGTCTGTTCCAGACCCCTTTGTTCTGTGACCTGACCTTGCTCCTTTGCCGCCTGCCTTTTGACCTCCTACCACGTTCCTGACCTCGCTCCTGTGCCGCCAGCCCTGACCGAATGCTATCCTGACCACAACTTGCCATATCCCTCTTGTGCCTCGTACCTCCTCAGCCGCCTGTGTGGTCCAGTCGTGCAAGGGGTAGCAACCTGGGTGCCACCTGCCGCAGCAAGACCATCCTGCTTTGCGATCAGCAGTCACCCCGCGCAAAGGCCCAGGGGGGGTGGTCATTAGACCCCCCCCATGTCGGCGATCGGCGCAAATCGCAAGTGAATTCACTCTTGCGATTTGCGCGATTAAGGGTCATTACGGGTCTATGGTGACCCGGAATATAAGGGGGATGGCGGGTGTCTAAGACACCCACAATCCCCCTGAAGAGATAGGAGTGAGGAGGCAGGGGTGCCACCCCTCCTATCCCTGCTATTGGTGGTCTAGATGCGACCACCAATAGCAGATCGGGGGCCGGGGGGGGGGTTAACTTTCGTTTTCCCCATCCTGCCCACCCACAATAGGCGGGGCAGAACGGGGAAACGACAGAGGACCGGCACCAGAGTCCACTTACCAATCTGCGGAGGCTGCAGGCGACGATCGGCGCCGGAGATCTGCGGGCGGCGATGTCGTGCAGCAGGCTCCCTGGATCCGACGGAAGACGGTAAGTTACCTAGCAACATCTGGAGGGCTGCAGTCCGAGACCACTATATAGTGGTCTCTATACTGTAGCACTCCAGATGTTGCAAAACTACAACTCCCAGCATGCCCAGACAGCTGTTTGCTGTCAGGACATGCTGGGATTTGTAGTTTTGCAGCATCTGGAGGGCCACAGTTTGCAGTGGTCTCTATACTGTAGCTCTCCAGATGTTGCAAAACTGCAAATCCCAGTATGGCAAACAGCTGTCTCAGAATGCTGGGAGTTGTAGTTGCGATGCCTCCAGCTGTTGCATAACTACATCTCCCAGCATGCCCTTCGGTGATCAGTACATGCTGGGAGTTGTAGTGTTGCAACAGCTGGAGGCACACTGGTTGGAAAATATTGAGTTAGATAACAGAACCTAACTGAAGGTTTTCCAACCAGTGTGCCTCCAGCTGTTGCAAAAGTACAACCTCCAGCCTGCATGGTCTGTCAGTACATACTGGGAGTTATAGTTTTGAAACAGCTGGAAGTTTGCCCCCCCCCCCCCCCCATGTGAACGTACAGGGTACATTCACACGGGCAGGCTTACAGTAAGTTTTCGCCGCAGCGCAAACTCCTAGCAGGGAACTCACTGTAAACCTCTGCCAGTGTGAATGTACCCTAAAAACACTACACTACACTAACACATAATAAAGGGTAAAACACTACATATACACCCCCTTACACTGTCCCCCCAATAAAAATTGAAATGTATTGTACGGCAGTGTTTCCAAAATGGAGCCTCCAGCTGTTGCAAAACAACAACTTCCAGCATTTCTGGACAGCCACTGACTGTCCAGGCATGCTGGGAGTTTAGCAACAGCTGGAGGCACCCTGTTTGGGAATCACTAGTGTAGAATACCCCTATGTCCACCCCTAGGCAATCCCTAATTTTAGTCCTCAAAAGCGCATGGCGCTCTCTCACTTCGGAGCCCTGCCGTATTTCAAGGAAACAGTTTAGGGCCACATATGGGGTATCTCCGTACTCGGGAGAAATTACACTACAAATTTTGGGGGATTTTTCTCCTTTTACCCCTTATGAAAAGGAAAAGTTGGGGTCTACACCAGCCTGTTAGTGTAAAAAAAAATATTTTACACTAACATTCTGGTGTAGCCCCATATTTTTTATTTTCACAAGAGGTAAAAGGGAAAAAAGACCCCCAAAATTTGTAACACAATTTCTCCTGAGTGCGGAAATACCCCAGATGTGGTCGCAAAATGCTCTGCGGGCACACAACAAGGCTCAGGAGTGAGAGCGCACTATGTACATTTGAAGCCTAAATTGGTGATTTGCACAGGGGTGGCTAATTTTACAGTGGTTCTGACATAAACGCAAAAAAATGAATACCGACATGTGACTCCATTTTGGAAACTACACCCCTCACGGAATTTAACAAGGGGTATAGTGAGCCTTAACACCCCACAGGTGTTAGACAATTTTTTGTTAAAGTTGGATGGGAAAATGAAAAAAAAAATTCACTAAAATGCTGGTGTTCTCAACGGAAAATAGGAAAAAAGTCCCCCAAAATGTTTAACCCCATTTCTTCTGAGTAAGAAAATACCCCATATGTGGATGTAAAGTGCTCGGCGGTCGAACTACAATGCTCAGAAGAGAGGGAGCGCCATTGGGATTTTAAAGAGAAAATGTGTCCGGAATTGAAGGCCACGTGTGTTTACAAAGCCCCCATAGTGCCAGAACAATGTACCCCCCAACATGTGACCCCATTTTGGAAACTACACCCTCACGTAATGTAATAAGGGGTACAGTGAGCATTTACACCCCACAGGTGTCTGACAGATTTTTGGAACAGTGGTCGGTGAAAATGAAAAATTAAATTTTTCATTTGCTCAGTCCACTGTTCCAAAGATCTGTCAAATGACAGTGGGGTGTAAATACTCACTGCACCCCTTATTACATTCTGTGAGGGGTCTAGTTTCCAAAATGGTATGCCATGTGTTTTTTTTTTTGCTGATCTGGCACCATAGGGGCTTCCTAAATGCGACATGCCCCCATACCAAAATTTGCTCTCTAAAATAGCCAAATATGACTCCTTCTCTTCTGAGCATTGTAATTCGCCCGTAGTGCTTTTCAGGTCAACTTATGGGGTACCTCCATACTCAGAAGGGATGGGGATACAAATTTTGGGGTGATATTTTCTGCTATTAACCCTTGCAAAAATGTGAAATTTGTGGGGAAACACACTTTAGTGATTTTTTTTTTTTTTTTTTAACATATGCAAAAGTCGTGAAACACCTGTGGGGTATTAAGGCTCACTTAATTCCTTGTTTCATTCCTCAAGGGGTCTGGTTTCCAAAATGGTATGCCATGTGGTTTTTTCTTGCTGTTCTGGCACCATAGGGGCTTCCTAAATGCGACATGCCCCCCAAATACCATTTCAGAAAAACGTACTCTCCAAAATCCCCTTGTCGCTCCTTCGCTTCTGAGCCCTCTACTGCACCCGTCGAACACTTTACATAGACATATGAGGTATGTGCTTACTCGAGAGAAATTGGGCTATAAACACAAGTATACATTTTTTCCTTTTACCCCTTGTAAAAATTCAAAAATTGGGTCTACAAGAACATGCAAGTGTAAAAAATGAAGATTGTGAATTTTCTCCTTCACGTTGCTGCTATTCCTGTGAAACACCTAAAGGGTTAAAACACTTACTGAATGTCATTTTGAATACTTTGGGGGTGCAGTTTTTATAATGGGGTCTTTTATGGGGTATTTCTAATATGAAGACCCTTCAAATCCCCTTCAAACCTGAGCTGGTCCCTGAAAAAAAGTTAGTTTGAAAATTTTGTGAAAAATGGGAAAATTGCTGCTAAACTTTGAAGCCCTCTGGTGTCTTCCAAAAGTAAAAACATGTCAATTTTATGATGCAAATATAAAGTAGACATATTGGAAATGTGATTTAAAAAACATTTTTGTGGAATATCCATTTTCCTTACAAGCAGAGAGCTTCAAAGTTATAAAAATGAAAAATTGTCAATTTTTTCATCAAATTTTGGAATTTTTCACCAAGAAAGGATGCAAGTTACCATAAAAATTTACCACCATGTTAAAGTAGAATATGTCACGAAAAAACAATCTCGGAATCAGAATTATTAATGTTTAAAGTGACAGTGGTCAGATGTGCAAAAAACGCTCTGGTCCTAAGGTGTAAAATCCTTAAGGGGTTAAAGGGGTATTACAGGAAAAAACTTTATATATATATATATATATATATATATATATATATATATATATATATATATATATATATATATATATATATATATATCAACTGGCTCCGGAAAGTTAAACAGATTTGTAAATTACTTCTATTAAAAAATATTAATCCTTTCAGTACTTATGAGCTTCTGAAGTTAAGGTTGTTCTTTTCTGTCTAAGAGCTCTCTGATGACACCTGTCTCGGGAAACACCCAGTTTAGAAGAGGTTTGCTATGGGGATTTGCTTCTAAACTGGGCGTTTCCCGAGACACGTGTCATCAGAGAGCACTTAGACAGAAAAGAACAACCTTAACTTCAGAACCTCATAAGTACTGAAAGGATTAAGATTTTTTAATAGAAGTAATTTACAAATCTGTTAAAACTTTCTGGAGCCAGTCGATATATAAAAAAAAAGTTGTACCTGGATAACCCCTTTAAGGCCTCACTTTAAATCATCTTTGACAGTTCCACCGGCTGTCCAGACCATGATGTGTCCTCCTTTCCTGAAGGGAATACTGGGCTGCGCTCTGGTGAGTTCTGACAGTCTGACCTTTTGTTGCAGTAGATATTTTGTAGTAATAAGGAGGTGAGGCAGTTGAAAAGTGTGCAATGGTGCACCATAAAACACACAGAAGATGCTGCTTCTGTGGAAGCAGTTTAGACTCTGACAAACTGATCCTATAAGCTAAAAAACAAAAATGTCAGACAAAAATGGTAGTTGTGGTTTTGCTGAGCTGGAGGCCCACAGTTTGGGGAGCCCTGCCATAAGCCATTCATTTAGTACAGGCTAAAAACCCTGACACCAAAAATTCCTCTGCAGACTGTATCATCATTGGGTGACACTATTACATTTAGGAGACATGCTATGTGGAGCTATTAGGTCCAAGGGGCATGGGGTGTGGAGCTATTAGTTTCCGAGGAGGCACGGTGTTTGATGTAGTTATATTTAGGAGAAATGGTGTACGGTGCAATTAGATTCAGTTTGCACATTATGCACCTTATTTTTCTACGATATAGTATGTGTGGGAGGCGGGCAATTCTGTATGTGGGCTGGTAACGTTTGTGTACCAAGGCTGCTTTTTATTTCCGGTCCAGTACAAAGTGGTGGACCTGTAAGTGCTGGACCTATTCTGGCAGCAGCTCGGGCTGGGGACTAGGAGAGTGATATGAAGCAGCTGCAGTTGGCGATGAGCAAGCCGGGGAGGAGCACAGGAGAGTGTGAGTGTTGGTGTGGAGGAGGAGTTGGCAAATTAGGAACATCTACACATCTGACATTCCCTGACAGCCTTATTCATGAAAGCTTACTGAGGCTTGTAGTTTCACTAGGGTTGATGCTTGCTAGCTCATTTGCAGTTCAGTACTATTAAAGGGGTACTCCAGTGGAAAAGGTATTTTTTTTCAATGAATTGATGCCAGAAAGTTAAACAGATTTGTAAATGACTTCTATTAAAAAATCTTTACCCTTCCAGTACTTTTTAGCAGCTGTATGCTACAGAGGAAATTATTTTCTTTTTGAATTTATTTTTTGTCTTGTCCACAGTGCTCTCTGCTGACACCTCTGTCTGTGTCAGGAATTGTCAAGAGCAGCATAGGTTTGCTATGGGGATTTTCTCCTGTTCTGGGCAGTTCCTTTACCCATTTAACCCCTTAAGGACCAAGGATGTACCGGTACGTCCTTGGTCCTGCTCCCGTGATATAATGCGGGGTTACACGGTAACCCCGCATCATATCACGGCGGGCCCGGCGTCATAGTGAAGCCGGGACTCGCCGCTAATAGCGCGCAGCACCGATCGCGGCGCCGCGCGCTATTAACCCTTTAGCGGGTAAAAGCGAAAGTGAAACCATGCCGGTTACCTCGGTGGGCTGTTCGAGATAGCCGCGGCGAAATCGAGGCATCCCGAACAGCTTGCAGGACAGCGGGAGGGCCCCTACCTGCCTCCTCGCTGTCCGATCGCCGAATGACTGCTCAGTGCCTGAGATCTAGGCATGAATAGTCATGCGGCAGAATCATCGATCACTGGTTTCCTATGAGAAACCAGTGATCAATGATAAAGATCAGTGTGTGCAGTGTAATAGGTACCTATGGGAGCTATAACACTGCAAAAAAAAAGTGAATGAATATCATTTAACCCCTCCCCTATTAAAAGTTTGAATCACCCCCCTTTTCCCATAAAAAAAACACAGTGTAAATAAAAATAAACATATATGGTATCACCGCGTGCGTAAATGTCCGAATTATAAAAATATATCTTTAATTAAACCGCTCGTTCAATGGCGTGCGGGCAAAAAAATTCCAAAGTCCAAAATAGTGCATTTTTGGTCACTTTAGATCAATAAGTCCTATAAATGCATAAATGGTACCGTTAAGAACTTCAGATCACGGTGCAAAAAATGAGCCCTCATACCGCCCCATACACGGAAAAATAAAAAAGTTATAGGGGTCAGAAGATGACAATTTTAAACGTATTAATTTTCCTGCATGTAGTTATGATTTTTTCCAGAAGTACGACAAAATCAAACCTATATAAGTAGGGTATCATTTTAATCATTTGGACCTACAGCACTGACACTGACGACGGGGATGCGATTCGCATTGCGGGACGCGCCCGCTCGCGAATCGCATCCCAAGCCACTTACCTGTCCCGGTCCCCGGCTGTCACGTTCTAGCGCGTGCGGCTCCACTCTCTAGGGCGCGCGCGCGCCAGCTCTCTAAGATTTAAAGGGCCAGTGCACCAATGATTGGTGCCTGGCCCAATCAGTCTAATTAGCTTCCACCTGCTCATATAACCTCACTTTCCCTTCCCAGCATGGCCGGATCTTGTTGCCTTGTGCCAGAGAAAGTGTTTTGTTTATGTCCCAAGCCGGTGTTCCAGACCTTCTGCTGTTGCCCCTGACTACGACCCTTGCTGCCTGCCCTGACCTTCTGCTATGTCCGACCTTGCTCTTGCCTTGTCCTTTTGTACCGCGCTTGTCTCAGCAGTCATAGAGGTTGAGCCGTTACCGGTGGATACGAACTGGTTGCTACCGCCGCAGCAAGACCATTCCGCTTTGCGGAGGGCTCTGGTGAATACCAGTAGCAACTTAGAACCGGTCCACCGGTACGGTCCACGCCAATCCCTCTCTGACACAGAGGATCCACCTCCAGCCTGCCGAATCCTGACAACAAAAAAATCGCCTGAATCCAGTGAAACAGCGCATAATACCTTAAACCCTTTGTACGCCCCTGAAAGACCAGGCCTGTTTTTTTCAAATCGGGGATGTCTGTCTTTATTAGAGAATAACTCTGGTAAGGTTTTGCCAATCACGATAATTCTGACATTGTTTTTTTGTCACAAGTTGTCCTTCATGTACATAGTAAAAGTAAGCCGATATCATTTGTAGTTTTTTTTTACAATGTAAAAAATCATGACATTTTTACAAAAAATTATGATTTTTTGCTATTTTAACACTAATAGGTTGCATATATTTATACATACTGACCAAATAGTTTATGAAACTTATACTTTCAGATGTCTACTTTATTTTGATGTCATTTTTTTGTTTTTAATTAACATTTTAAATTAGTTAGAAGCCTAACAATTTAACTTGAAATTTTGAAAACTTTGAAAATTTGAAAAGTACATCTTTTTTTATGTGCTATGCAAGTTTTGCAGAAATTAAAAGGTAGTAGAACATAGGAACACCCCCCCAAATGACCCCATTTTAAAAACTAGACCCCTCAAGGTATTCGCTAGGGGGTACAGTGAGTATTTTAACACCATAGTTTTTTGGCAGGAATTCTTACAAAGTCAGTGTTAAAAATGAGAAATTTGCAATTTTTCACAAATGCATCATTTGGGGGGCATATTTTTTGTACATCACTTCTGACATTGAAAGAAATGCACCCTATATTTTATTTAGCTGCTTGTCCCATGTTCGGAAATACCCCCGCTTAGGCCATATATGGTTCCTTGGCCGCGTGGTAGGACTCAGAAGGAGTGGAGCGCCATTTGGCTTTCAGGGTAGAACAGTACCCCCACCCCCACAAGTGACCCCATTTATATACCGCACCCCTACAAGTTATTGGCTGGACCAGGGACCTCTCTGATTGGTCCTTGGTCGGCTGGCAGTATAACGCGTCTGTCTGTGACAGTTAAGGCTCCTGATGGATATATTCGTCATGTTGTGGGAATAAGCACCCGCTCATGGCGAATATATCCATCACTGCTGCGGCTGGGTAGCTCAGTGTGTCCGCTCATGACTGCCGGCGGGAAATCCGCCGCTATGAGTGAACACACAAAGCTACCCAGCCGCAACAGGGAGCTCATTACCGTGACTGCTGCATAATGTGTAGGATCACATGGTGGACATCCGCAGCATGTAATATTCTGCGGATGTCCGCCAATGCGATCCTACACATTATGCATTTTTTTTATTAGATTCATTTAATAAATGTATTTTTAATATATATATATTTTACACTTTTATTACATTTTTATTTATTTTTAAACTTTTATTTTATTTATTTATTTATTTTTATACTTTTTAATGCTTTGGAATACTTAGTATTCCAAAGCATTGCAGTTACATGCTGCCTGCCAGTTTTTACTAGCAGGCAGCATATTAGGACGTGCCTCTGGCACGTCCTTTCAGGAAATGCCCAGGGCAGACCTGGGGGTCTTTGTAGGACCCCCGGCTGCCCAGGTATGCAGCAGCACCCCGCGATGCTCCGGGGTACTGCAGGAGAGACAGAGGGAGCCCCCTCCCTCTGTCAGAACTCCTTACAGCGTTTGGTCACTTCTGACCGCGGCTGTAAGGGTTAATTTGTCGGGAGTGAAGTGAACTTCACTCCCGGCAGTGCGGCAGGTCCCGGCCAGCCGCGGCCACACAGAGCACCCCGTGATCGCGATGCGGGGTGCTGCAGAGGAGACAGAGGGAGCCCCCTCTCTCATAACACTTACAGCCCGCGGTCACTTCCGACCACGGCTGTAAGGGTTAAAACTGCCGGGACCGAAGTTTACTTCGGTCCTGGCAGTGCAGCAGTGTCCCGGCTGTGTGATACAGCCGAGTCCCTGCCGCGATCTCGTGGGTGCACTGGGCAGCACCCACGAGAATAATGGATGAGTATAGAAGTCCAGTTGCAGGAACGGCCGCCAACCTGGACGTCTATACTCGGCCGTGGTCGTTATCGAGTTAAATACTCTAAATTGCTAAAGTCCCAACCTTTGTCAATCTCCAAAGAAAGCAGTTGTTGGCATAGAGACTGTTTGGTTTATGAAGCTTGCAAAAAATCTTCAGTAAAAGTTATACCTGTTTCAGAAAACTCTCTGGTTGTGGACATTCTATTATTATCTACCTCCCTATCGCTCTTGGGAAGGGTGGCGGTAGGACAAGCATTACTGAGGAGCCCTCACCCTGGCATCACGAATAGCAAGGGTTAACAAGCACCCTTTAGTCACCGCACAGCTACACTCCCTATACCCTACTCCCACAGGCTATCACAACAGATACAAGGTAGTCTTCAGGGGAAAATCACATGGGCTGTGAACAAGTATACAGAGAAGACATAGCTCATACAGGAAGCTGCAGAGGCAGTAGAAGAGTAAGCAAAGAGTACAATAAGAAACTATAAAGAAAGTATTTTTGCACCATAAGTAAGAATAGTGGCGTCCGTAGCCTGTAAAATAAAATTTTTTCTTCATCTTCTGAAATGGACTAAACACCAACCTCTATTTCACAAACAGGAAGCAATGTTTCTTTCTAGAAATCATAATACTTTCTTTGATTCTTTTGTGATCATTTCACAGAAGAAACACATAGTAATATCATAGGCTTACAATGCTTGTTTGTGTGTCTTTACAGGCTCCTTATTTAAGACTGAGTTGGTCATCATTTATGATCAATTACAAGCAGCAGTCC
Organism: Hyla sarda; assembly: GCF_029499605.1. NCBI lineage: Eukaryota > Metazoa > Chordata > Amphibia > Anura > Hylidae > Hyla > Hyla sarda. Next base: position 84,699,602 of record NC_079192.1, read on the forward strand.
CTGGAGAGAACACTCGGAACATGGAGAATAACCCTGTCTCAATAGTTTAGGAGCTCATAAGTAAGCTGTCTGCATACATTAGGTAATACAAATGGAAACAGACAGAGATTTAACACAGCGCTGTGTGATGGTTTAAACCCAGACAGACAATTTAGTGGCAGAAGGAGCACACAAAGAAATCTGATATCTAGCTAAATGTGCAAGGATTTTATTGTGTCATTGATCCAGTCATACTAGAAACATTGACCAAAAATTGTATAGACCAGTCTCCAAGAGTTGTTTGTATACTACCATATACACCAAAGTACAGAAAAAAAAATCTTAATGAATATCTGTCATCAGTATCACCCGCACTAACCTGTTATACAGGCTTGTGGTGCGGGTGACACTGATACAAACATAACTTACCTCGTGCCGATCCATCGCTGCATTCTGCCGTTGTTCCGCTTTTTTTGTGGTATGGTATGGTATTGAGCTGCTTGGAGCATGGGTGGAGCTATGTTCGCTTACCCAGGCACAGTAATGTCACCACTAAAGAGTTGGAGCTCTGCCTGTCTTATGAATATTCATGTTCCTCCCTCCCTGCTCGCTCTCTCTTTGGAACAGCAGCGCTTGGCCCAGTGACATCACCACTGCCGGGATAGAGCCTCACCAGGCTCATTTATGTCATATTCCCCCTTCCCTGCTCGATTCTCTTTTTGTCACAGCTGCGCATGCACCGTTGTCTCAGAAAGAGAGAGTACAAGCAGGGAAGGGGGGGGAGGTAGATCTAAATATCAATGAGCCTGGCAGGGCTCCGTCCCGGCAGTGGTGAAGTCACTGTGCCAGGTGCCACTGTGTCAGAGAGAGCGAGCAGAGAGGGGGGGAATATGAATATTGATGAGCCGGGCAAATTGCCAACCCTTCAGCAGTGACGTTATTATGCCGGGAAAGTGAGCATAGCTCCGCCCAAACCCCAAACAGCTTATTAGTATACCGTAAAAAAGCGGAATTATTGCGGAATGCAGTAACGGATCGAGACGAGATAAGTATTGTTTTAATCAGTGTCACCCGCACCACAAGCCTATATAACAGGTTTGTTCAGGTGATAGTGATGACAGATTTCCTTTAAATACTGTACATATGCATTCCTAAATTTTGATATCTCATTGAACATTAAACAAACTTCTCGGCCTTTTGGCTAAGATCAAGTGTAGTATCTGTTCCTATCAGTTTCATGCTGGTAAGAGACACACCAGTGTGGGGCTGGTGGGAATGGGTGCGGCATGGCGGGGGCAGGTGTACCCAGGCGTTCCAGGGCTGGTGCAAAACCACCAGCTCAACGGCTGCCCTGATGTGACCTGTTTCCTCCGGGTCTCGCCATGAGGTTGGGGGGTGTAGAGCTGAGGTACTTCTGTGCCTCGGAGAGTGGTGACCTTGAGGTGCTGAAACTCACTGGATGTTATAACTCACTGAGTGAATGCACTGCACCATACTCTTCACCTTTGGCACTCACCCTTGGTATCCCGGCCTTCTGGCTAGGATCAGGGAAATTTTTATACATCTGGCCGGATGACCGGGCAGTATATCTGCACTTCATTCACTTATTTATTTATTTATTTATTTTTTGTATGTCACTGTGCCACATTCGTGTTTTTCTTTGTACACAGGATTGTCAGGATGCGGTGTCCCTCCTGGTGGTCTAGGAGAGGTGTGTGTGGCCTTTTGGTTCCTCACCTCCCTGCAACCCCTGGGCATCTTCGCTTTGGTCAACATGCCATCAGTATACAGCTCCTCGGCTGTGGTTAACGCCTAGGTTGAAGCCAGGGGCATTTGGGGCCCCTTAGTAGCTTTGGCGAAAAGGGGCATCGAACCTGGATCCTTGCAGGTGCCTTTTGGCCCGGAGGTGAAGTGTAGGTTTGTTGGGGGGGCCTCTCCGCATCCTTTGTGCACGTGTTTTAGTGTGACACGTTTGCCCTTTTTCTTGCACTTTGGGTGATAGAGAGCACTTGCCTCGGCTCTTAAAAAAATAAATAAAAAAACCTTAATACTAGAGTGTGTATGGATGTCTTCTCCTGGGGCCCATATACAATTAGCTTAGACATACAATATAAATACTTTAAAGGGAATCAGGAGAACTATCAATCTAATCAAAATGATGTTAATGATTTTAATTACATGGCAAATATATAGACGGCAAATATAATGTGCTCTAAATTTTCCCTCTAGAGTGATTATACAAATTTATAGTAATTTACTTAATGACAAGCTGAAAAGGACACTTGTACTGGGTTAACAAGGAAGTATGGTGAAAACGAATGATTACCATTAGGCCATTGAGCTTCACATGACGATGAGGACATTTTTACAAATGTTTACAAAAGTAAATAGTTTTTCCGCTCATTCCCAATTTAGCTGAATGTCCAACCTAGTACCACCCAAACTACTGAACAAAAAGAATAAAACATTGAATGACTCCTCAAGGCCCAAAACAAAATAGAAGTATAAAAATAGCTCTTAAATTAGGATAAGTCAAGACATTTGATCATTGCAGAGGATTAACTTATCTTAATTAAGAACTGTTTTTATACTTACATTTTGTTGTGAGCCTTCAGGAGTCATCCTGATTTTTTATTAAAGTGGTACTCCTCCCTTGACATCTTATCCCCTATCCAAACATAGGGGATAAGATGTCTGATCACAGGGGTCCCGCTGCTGCCCCCCCCCCCCCCCCCCGATTTCTGCTGCAGCCACCCAAGTCATCAGCTCTCCAGAGCTAGGTTTGCTCCGTGGCTGATGACTTACAATACAGTGACCGGCGACTCGTGACATCATGGCTCTGCCCCCTCATGGTGTCACATCATGACCCCTTAATGCTAGTCTATGGGAGGGAGCGTGACTGTTACCACGTCCCCTCCCATAGACTTGCATTAAGTTTTCAGCAGCTTTAATGATGTACAACAATAACGTGTTTCAGGGTTATTCTACCCCTTCTTCAGACGATGTACTCTGTCAATCTGAAGAAGGGCTAGAATAACCCAAAACGTGTTATTGCTGTACATCAATAAAGTTGCTGAATACTTCATCTCTGTGACCGGAGTGTGATACTTCCATTGGATACCCGAGCGCCTGCTGCCATGGTCTCTTTCTCCAATCTCTCATCCTAGCAATTCCACAGGGCACCAGCTGACTGTTCCTGGACCTTCTGGGCTGCTCAGGATCCATACCCTCTTCTCATACCCCTACAAGGGGTGATATGCGTATTTGCTATACACTCAAGGTGAGCTGCCACTCTATAGAGCCTACACCCCCTCTCTGTAGAGGATACCCCCCCAACTCTGTTATTGGGGTAATACACAAGGCACCATCCTCTGGTCTTTCCTTTTCTACTACTGCACAGGTTACCTTCATTGCAATGGCAGTGACCTCTTTCAGCAGGATAATATACTATTCCAGACTACAAAAAAAGTGTTCAGGAATGGTTTGAGGAGCAAATTGAGATTGGCTCCATACTCCCCATCTCAATCTGATTGAGCATCAGTGAAATGTACTATTCTGAACAATTCTGGTTCTTGAAGGCTGCATCTCACAACTTACAAGAGTTAATGGATCTGCTGTTTGTTGTTATGACACTAGCAGGTTGCTAGGCTGCAGAACCAGATTTCTGGCTATTTCCCAATGTCCTAATAATATATAATGTGCACTTGACTTAATAGTAGAATAGGAAAAGATGGGCCACCATCAGTCAAGAAACTACCAGCAGCTGCACAGATGTAAATAGTTCCCTGAAAATTTTCGAGGGGGGCAAAAGCCACACCATCAGCCAGAAACAACTAAAGTCTTGCTTGATCCTGTTACCAGCATTACTAAACTGATAATACATTCCTGGAAAATCTATACTGGTCCTTGGAAACTGCCTCTTACAACCTACAGGAGTTGCAGGATGTGCTTCTAGCTGTAAAGACACTAGCGGTCACTTGGCTGCAAATTCAGATTTCATCTATAGCAGGCTCCTTCCCAAGGTCCTAATAATGTACTCAGTGTACAGGTATTAAAGGAAATCTGTCATCAGTGTCACCTGCACTAACCTGTTGGTTCAGACCAAAGAGGATTGCCGGAGAACCACAGCACGAAACGGGACAAGGTAAGTACCATTGTAATCAGTGTCACATGCAACACCTATCTGTACCGACACGTTAGTGCAGGTGACACTGATGACAGATTTCCTTCAATGGTAGAATAAAATGAGAAGACCCTCCAGCAATCAGACAAGAAATTACCAGCACCAGAATAAGGGGAGGTAATAGTTCCTTAAACAATTTTGGCGAAGCACAAGTTCCATAACCAGCCAGATACAAATAAAGTCTGGCATGGATCTATTTCTACAGGGAAAAGAAAAAAACACCAGTTGCCAGCAACTACTAAAACAAAAACAAAAAAAAAAAAAAAAAAATTACAATAATATTAATAAAAAGAATAAGAATCATCATCAGGACAGGACATAATCATATGGTGGATGTATGTAAAACTAATATCAGAGGTCTTGGAGTCCATGCCTCAGTTGGTCAGATGTGTTTTAATGGCAAAAGATGGCTGGCTGGATGGATGCATAGATACTGGCCCTCATTTACTAACGTGAAACCGCAAGTTGGAGACCACTGGATAATACTTGTCAATGATAGCGCTTCAGAGGCATGTGTATAGAATCGAAGTGGGGAGCGGACATATAGCGTTATCTGGTCCCCACTTCGCTACAATACACAATCCTCAGCCATCACCAGAGCTGCCCCATCTCCTCCCCCCATCCCCGGTATTATAATTACCTGTTGCCGGGGTCCGAGGTCCGCGATGCTCCTAGTTTCGGCGCTCTTGCTGTGCGCTGTCACTGTGCGCACTGATGGTGACGTCCCCAACGCACGTCGTGGCGTCACCATCAGTGCGCACAGTGACAGCGCACAGCAAGAGCTCCGAAGCCAGGAGCATCGCGGGCCTCGGACCCCGGCAACAGGTAATTATAACACCGGGGATGGGGGGAGGCGATGGGGCAGCTCTGGTGATGGCTGAGGATTGTGTATTGTAGCGAAGTGGGGACCAGATAACGCTATATGTCCACTCCCCACTTCGCTTCTATACAGATGCCTCTGAAGCGCTATCATTGACAAGTATTAGCCAGTGGTCTATCCACAATCCCCCCCCCAAAAAAACAACACAATATATTACATTTTTTAGAAAGATTTCTCATAGGTAGCACCCGCTATCCAAAAATTAGAAATTTCCATGTATTGCCTGAAGGACACAGCCTGGACACAGCCTGGAGTTGGCTGATGCACCAGTACACACCCGGGCTTCACAATCCCCTCCAAAAAACAACAACATTTTAGACATTTTTTAAAGAAATACCTTTGTGTAAGAACAAGCTCATATCCAACAGTTCACAAGACTCTATAATGCAGGACAGTGGACCACCCAAAGACATTCTTCTCAAAAATAATAAACCACACAATGTTTGAATTTTTTTTACAAAAACTAATTCAATATGTGTGTAAGCTCATCTGTCTCCAACAGATCAGATCACCAAAGGACTTTTTTCGCCCAAAATGATGAAGCAGAGTTAATCCCTGTCCGTATTTTATTTTATTTTTTTCATTAAAAAATCACATGCAACAAGCGTTCCATTGTGTAACGATTAGCATTCTGGAAAATTCAATTTTATTACTGATAAAATTATCAGTAAATAAAAATAAAAAAACACTACCCAAGAGTGTTTAATTACCCCATACATTGCACCAGGAACAGTCAAGAGTAGGCCTCAGCAGTACCCAAGAGGCTTTAATAACCCCCTACCTTTGCACGATCAATTGCGAGATCGAGCAATACCAGGTGTGTTATGCCCTCTGTTTTCCGGGGCCGCAGACGCGCTCCACTGAACGGATTAGCGTATCTCTATCTTTCCTCGACCGGTGCTGGTAACCAGCTAACTCCCGGAAAGGTAAGCTGCAGCGAAGCAGGTGGTCTCCCCCGGGCACGTTTGGCTCCAGAATTTCAACTACTGCCACACCACGCTGACTGCCAACCGTGCTACCGCCTTGCTGACTCAAGGGCAATCTGCAACTCTCTTCTCCCGATGATGAACCCCCTTCTCCTGAGATTGAGCAATAACAGGTGTGTTATGCCCTCGGATGTCCGGGGCCGCAGGCGCGCTCCACTGAACGGATTAGGGTGTATCCATCTTTTTTTGCAGCACCCGCAATCCAAACATTTTTAATTCCCAGACACAGGTCCCACCTCTGCGGCATCAGGAACCCATTTATTGCCTGAAGGACACAGCCTGGAGTTGGCTGATGCACCAGTACACACAGGGCTTCACAATCTGAATCCGCCCCAAAATCAACAAAATTGTATACATTTTTTTTTTTAATTTACAACTTTGTGTAAGCACAAGCGCATATCCAACATTTCAGAAGACTCTATAAGGCAGGACGGTGGACCACCCAAAGACTTTCTTCTCAAAAATAATGAACCACACAATTGTTGAATAAAAAAAAAAAAAATGAAATTCCTAGACCCAGGCCCCACATCAGCTGCCTCAGTAACCCATAGATTGCCTGAAAGACACAGCCTGGAGTTGGCCGATGCACGAGTACATACCCAGGCTTCACAATCGACCCCAAAAAAACGCAATTTTTTTAAAAATTGTCTGACAAAATACCTTTTTGTTAAAACAAGCGCATATACAGCAGTTCAGAAGACTCTATAATGCAGGACGGTGGACCACCCAAAGACATTCTTCTATAATATAATACACCACACAATATGTTAAATTTTTTTAAATAATTGAAATTCCAAGACCAAGGCTGCATCAGTAATAGTGTTGAGCGGCATAGGCCATATTCGAATTCGCGAATATTCGCGAATATATGGACGAATATTCGTCATATATTCGCGAATATTCGCATATTCGTTATATTCTCGTTTTATTTTCGCGTATGCGAAAATACGCGCATGCGAAAATTAACATATGTGACAATTCGCATATGCGAAAATTTGCATATGCTAATTTTCGCATATGCGAATTTTCGCACGGCAGTCTCACACAGTAGTATTACAGCCTTTTTTTACACCACACAAGCTGGAAGCAGAGAGGGGTGATCACTGTAATGTGTACTGTGAAGAAAAAAAAACAAAAAAAAAACGAATATTCGTAATTACGAATATATAGCGCTATATTCGCGAAATTCGCGAATTCGCGAATATGCGATATTCGCGAATAATATTCGAATTGCGAATATTCGCGAGCAACACTAATCAGTAACCCATATATTGCCTAAAGGACACAGACTGGAGTTCACTGATGCACGAGTACACACTACACACCCGTCACCCGGGCTTCACAATCCACCCCAAAAAACCGCAAAATTTTATCGAAATTGTCTGACAAAATACCTTTTTTTTTTTAAAAAAAACAAGCGCATATACAGCAGTTCAGAAGACTCTATAATGCAGGATGGTGGACCACCAAAAGACATTCTTCTCAAAAATAATAAACCACACAATGTTTGAAATTTGGTTAAAAAAATTATTGCATGTGTGTAAGTGCATCTGTCTCCAAAAAATCAGATGACAAAAGGATTCTAATCGCCAAAAATGATGAAGCAGAGTTAATCCCTCTCCATCTATTTTTTTTTTTTTTTTTCACTAAAAAATCACCCGCAACAAGTGTTCCGTTGTGTAACGGTTAGCATTCTGCAAAATTCAATTTTATTACTGATAAAATTACCAGTAAATTTAACAATAACACTACCCAAGAGTGTTTAATTACCCCATACATTGCACCAGGAGCAGTCAGGAGTAGGCCTTAGCAGTAGCCAAGAGGCTTTAATAACCCCTTACCTTGCCTGATCAATTGCGAGATCGAGCAATAACAGGTGTGTTATGGCCTCAGATGTCCTGGGCCGCACTAGCGCTCCACTGAATGGATTAGCGTGTCCCTATCTTTCAAGGACAGGTGCGTGTTGCACGCTGAAACCAGTTTGTGATAGGGATCTGTGATTGCAATTATTTAATCTTAAAACGAGGAATTACCAGTAAGTGAGGGTCATAAACGGGTGTTTATTATTTATTAAGTCCCTGCCCTTTGTACACACCGCCCGTTGCTATAAGCGATTGGATTAGTTAGTGAGTTGGTTAGTGAGGTCCTTGGATCGGCCCAGGCGGGGTAGGAGAAGGCAGTGGCAGAGCGCCGAGAATTTAACGATCATTGTTGAAATTTGCATTAAGCATGTATTTAGCTACTGCTAAACATCCAAAAATGTAAGGCCCAAGGCCAGAGGCACCAGGGAGGCAAGTAGTTCCTGAAAGACACAGAATGAGTCTGGAGCATGCATTTGCATTACCCAAGAGGTTTTCATAACCCCTTACATTTAAAGATCAATGTTTACATTTGCATTAAGCTTGTGTTTAGCTACTGCTAAACTTAAAAAAAGTATAGGCCCAAGGCCAGAAGCATCAGTTTTCCCCATATTAGGAGCATAGTTGTCCCCCAGATTAGGCAGCATAGATGTCCCCCAGATTAGGAGCATACTTGTCCCCCAGAGTAGGCAGCATAGATGTCACCCAGATTAGGCAGCATAGATGTCTCCCAGATTAGGAGCATACTAGTCCCCCAGAGTAGGCAGCATAGATGTCACCCAGATTAGGAGTATACTTGTCCCCCAGATTAGGCAGCATAGATGTCCCCCAGATTAGGAGCATTCTTGTCCCCCAGAGTAGGCAGCATAGATGTCACCCAGATTAGGCAGCATAGATGTTACCCAGATTAGGAGCATAATTGTCCCCCAGATTAGGCAGCATAGATGTCATCCAGATTAGGCAGTATAGATGTCCCCCAGATTAGGCAGCATATATGTTACCCAGATTAGGCAGCATAGATGTCCCCCAGATTAGGAGCATTCTTGTCCCCCAGAGTAGGCAGCATAGATGTCACCCAGATTAGGCAGCATAGATGTTACCCAGATTAGGAGCATAATTGTCCCCCAGATTAGGCAGCATAGATGTCATCCAGATTAGGCAGTATAGATGTCCCCCAGATTAGGCAGCATAGATGTTACCCAGATTAGGCAGCATAGATGTCCCCCAGATTAGGAGCATAATTGTCCCCCAGATTAGGCAGCATAGATGTCATCCAGATTAGGCAGTATAGATGTCCCCCAGATTAGGAGCATACTTGTCCCCCAGAGTAGGCAGCATAGATGTCCCCCAGATTAGGCAGCATAGATGTCACCCAGATTAGGCAGCATAGATGTCACCAAGATTAGGAGCATAGTTGTCCCCCAGATTAGGCAGCATAGATGTAACCCAGATTAGGCAGCATAGATGTCCCCCAGATTAGGAGCATACTTGTCCCCCAGATTAGGCAGCATAGATGTCACCCAGATTAGGCAGCATAGATGTCCCCCAGATTAGGAGCATACTTGTCCCCCAGATTAGGCAGCATAGATGTCCCCCAGATTAGGAGCATAGTTGTCCCCCAGATTAGGCAGCATAGATGTCATCCAGATTAGGCAGCATAGATGTCCCCCAGATTAGGAGCATAGTTGTCCCCCAGATTAGGAGCATAGTTTTCCCCCAGATTAGGCAGCATAGATGTCAGCCAGATTAGGCAGCATAGATGTCCCCAAGATTAGGAGCATAGTTGTCCCCCAGATTAGGCAGCATAGATGTCACTAAGATTAGGCAGCATAGATGTCCCCCAGATTAGGAGCATACTTGTCCCCAAGATTAGGCAGCATAGATGTCACCCAGATTAGGCAGCATAGATGTCCCCCAGATTAGGAGCATACTTGTCCCCCAGATTAGGCAGCATAGATGTCACCCAGATTAGGAAGAATAGATGTCCCCCAGATTAGGAGCATACTTGTCCCCCAGATTAGGCAGCATAGATGTCCCCCAGATTAGGAGCATAGTTGTCCCCCAGATTAGGCAGCATAGATGTCACCCAGATTAGGCAGCATAGATGTCCCCCAGATTAAAAGCATAGTTGTCCCCCAGATTAGGCAGCATAGTTGTCCCCCAATCAGCGCGGGCCGGTCAGAGCCAATCAAAGGGCCGTATGTGGCAAGCGGGCCGTACAATGCCCAGGTCTGCCCCAGAGGGTTTCATAACCAACCACAATAGAGAAAATTTTGTTGTAGGAGCAATGTCAATCTACGCAGACCCATCTGTCATTGGTGGCTGGAAATCCTGGCTGATCCATCCCTGATTCATCTTGACAAACGTCAGTCTCTCCACATTTTTAGTGGACAGATGAGTTCGCCTTGGGGTGACTATGGCCCCGGCCGCACTAAACACCCGCTCTGATGGCACACTACTGGCCGGGCAGGACAGCTTTTCCAGGGCAAACTCCGCTAGTTGCGGCCATAAATCGAGTTTGGCTGCCCAGAAGTCCAGCGGATCTTCAACGGTTGTTGGCAGGGTCATGTCGAGGTAAGCCACCACCTGCTGGTTCAGGTCCTGCTCCATGTCCACCTGCTGCTGATGAGTAGCTTCACTATGCGGCTGAAGGAAGCTACTCATCAGCGACTGTAGACTCAGGCTGCTGCTGATTAAGCTGGTACTGCTCCTGCCACCCCTCCCCTCCCCAGCAGCCGTGGCAGTGGAAGGTAAGCACAGAGGGCCCCCCGAGTCTGACCTGCGAGTGGACGGACCATGTGGCCGATAGGCATCGGCCAACAGACTACGTAGAAGCTCCCTGAAGTAGGTCAGTTTGTCCTCCCTCTCAGTGGGTGTAAAAAAGGCCCCCATTCTGGGCCGGTAGTGAGGGTCTAATAAGGTAGAGATCCAGAAGTCATCGCGCTGACGAATTTTGACAATTCGGGGATCACTACGCAAGCAACTCAGCATGCATCGTGCCATTTGTGACAGTGACTCGCTGGGACTACCTGGCTCCATCTCCACTGCATACTGCCACGGTGTGTTTGGGTCCTCTGTCTCGCCTCCCTCGTAGTAACCCTCCAGCTCCTCTGGCTGCTCTTGCTCCTCCTCTCCTGTCCAATGACAAGAAACACCGGCCAGCTCATCCACCGTAAACTGTACTCCGCTCTGCCCCTCATCACATTCCTCCAGTTCATCCCCCACAGGACTCATGTAGCCTTCTGATGTAGGTGCAACATCTCCATTGCCGTGACCAGCCATGTTTTCAATAATTTTTTGGAGTAAATGTAGGAGTGGAATTACATTGTTCATGGCGTAATTCGAGCGACTAACAAAAAATGTGGCTTCCTCAAAGGGCCTCAGCAAACGGCAGGTGTCACGTAAGAGCTGCCACTCGTTCACATTGAAGTTACACAGGGGAGTACTCCTATCTGCTTGTATCATCAAAAAATCTGGCTTTTCTTTGTTCGTATAGTCTGTCCAACATATGGAGGGTGGAATTCCAATGTGTGGCAACGTCACAAATCAGACCAGATTCAACACGTGTGCCATGCAGGGCGAATGGTTCACACTTTCTTGTCGCAGCGCGGCCACAATGTTCTTCCCATTGTCGGTCACCATGGTTTCCATTTCCAGATTTCGTGGAGTAAGCCATACTCGGATTTCTTCCCTAATGAACTTTAGCAGTTCCTCCCCTGTGTGACTCCGTTCGCCAAGCCAAACCATGTGAAGGACGGCTTGACACCGCTGTGCCCTACACACGTGGTACGATGAAGGGCCACCGAGATTTGGACGTGCAGTGGAGGCCGAGGACACGGGGGAGGAGGAGGAGGAGGCGCACACTGTAAAAGGACCAACTGCCTGGGAGCCAGAGCGTGGAGGAGGAAGCGGTGTGACCTGTCCAAGTTGCTGTTGTGGCTGTGCAGGAACAACATTTACACAGTGGGCCGTAAAAGACATGTATTGTCCCTGCCCGTAGTTACAGCTCCACATGTCAGCGCTGCCGTGCACTTTTGAACACACCGACAGGCTCAAGGACTGGCCCACCTTCTCTTTTACAAACTTATGCAGGGCTGGTACTGCCTTCTTCACAAAGAAATGACGGCTTGACACCTCGGTTCGGCACAAGCCATCAATTCCCTGAAAGCTGCAGAGTCCACCAGTTGGAAAGGGAGGGACTGCAACACCAGCAACTTGGACTTGAGCACATTCAACTTCTGCGCCATTGGATGAGTGGGCGCATACTGTTGTCTCTTGGACATGGCTACGCCAATCGATTGTTGGCGGAATGGCTGACTACGAGCGGAAGAAGCAGGAGCGCAAGAAGGAGAGTTTGACACAATGCTCCCTTTGGCTGAGGTGGTGGAGCCTTGGCTGGATGACGGAGGGAGCGGATGGCCACTGGGTGATGCAGCAGGCTGGACCACTACCTCGGAGCCATGGCTATCCCAGGGCACTTTATGGTGGTGAATCATGTGTTGACGCAGGGCCGTAGTGCCGAGATTGGGACCTTGGCCACGCTTCACTTTCTGCCCACAGATTTTGCATGTGACTACGCTAAGTTCCTCCGGATTCTTTATGAAGAACAACCACACCGCAGAGTAGCTGATTTTCCCACCCGCAGTTCGCACTATTTCACTGCTATTGGCGCCGTCTCCAGGAACCACTACCTCCCTGAATGGTAGCTTGCCGCAAAGCAGGTGGTCTCCCCCTGGCACGTTTGGCTCCTGAATTTCCACTACTGCCACCACCACGCTGATTGCCAACCGTGCTACCGCCTTACTGCCTCATAGATAAAGAGCAAATATCTTCTCCTGATGATGATGATGAAGCCCTGGCTTCTGCACCCGGCTCCCAATTGTGATCGGCGTCATCATCATCAAAAGATGTGTGCACGTCACTGATGTCCTCCTCATGTTCCACAACAGTATCTGCCTCAGGACCCTGAACAATTAAAACACCCCCTCCCATGTCACTCTCCGCATCACTACTTGCCCGCCTTGCGGAGCAAGGGTACGCTATTTGCTTGTATGTAGGCCCTTTGCAATGATAAGGCCACTGAAAAAGCGTATTTGTACTCAGGGAAAAACTTTTTTGTCTTTGATACACTGGCAGGTGTATAATGTGTGGTATAACACTTAATTTAGCACAGAGACAGAAAAAAAAGGTAGTATATGGTACGCTATTTGCTTGTATTTAGGCCATTTGCAATGATAAGGCCACTGTTAAGTGTATTTTTACTCAGGAAAAAAAATGTTTTCTTTAATACACCGGCAGGTGTATAACATGTGGTATAACACTGAATTTAGCACAGAGACAGAGTAACAGGTGAAAAATGGTAAAAAGGCACTAAAGTCCACACTAATATGACTTATTTCTGAACAGCAGCAGGGCCCAACAGTGCAGCACCACAAAAAAAAAAAAATAATAATAATCCAGGGATTAACCCTAAATTGCACTCTGTCACACAATTCTGAGAAGCAGAAGATTTGGGGGGCAAAAAAAACTCAATTGGGCTGAAAAATGAGGAGATAAGATGCTTCAGAGAGTTCAGGCAGCTTGGAGATCTGTATGAGGCAGCTGACAGCTATCAGCCCCTCTCTGCTACAATGCTCAATAACGTGATCCTTCTCAGTGTAACAGCACAGCACTCTGCACTCCTGTCTTTCCCTAATGCTGATGTGACTAGCAGTTGCAGTGTAACGTTGTGGTATGAGCTATTCACACACACGCAGTCCCGTCCTCTCCATCTGAGTGCATAGATGAAATGAAGAGAGGCAAGATGGCCGCCGATTATATAGGGGCTGTGACATCACAGGGGTCAGTGAACACTGATAGGCTGCATCTCACATGTGGTTCAGGGTCAGCCCGCCTACCTTCATTCCCGCCGCTGTTTCCCGCCCTCCCATAATCCCATGCCCCATGTACTCACATGTGTATCCGCCATCTTAGCTCTACAATAGCATGGAATGCTGTAAAATGGAGTTTAATGAAGTGGTTTGTGCGATAGAATTAGCGGCGATATTCGTATTCGTTGCAAATTGAATTTTTCATGAAATTCGTAACGAATTCGGGTTCATCAAGTTCGATTCGCTCATCTCTAATGCAGACTTTATGCAAAATGGTAAAATACCATTGTGAACAAGACCTTGTGTCAATCCAAATTTTGCTTTACAAAACAGTCACAAGCAAAGTGACCCGATGAGCTGAACCCTATCTCCCTTTTCTCTGTGAAGTCTTTTTTCCATACCTTTCATTTTGCTGACATTCACTTTATGAAGCTGCATTTGGAAATCTTGATCTCGTGCCAAACGCATGAAGTACTTTGCAGAATAATTAATATTAATCCAACTGCAGTCAAAAAAAGAAGGTACAAAGAGGAGATCATGTGATATATACCGACATAGATACTGATACGGCACAGTAGTCGTATTGCATTGGGCTCCTGAAGAAGTCATTGCACTCCCAACAAGAATTCTTTGCCCTCATATACCGTATTTTTCGCCGTATAAGATGCACTTTTTCTTCCCCAAAACTGGGGGGAAAAAGTTGGTGCGTCTTATTCGGCGAATACACCCCTATCGCGGCGGTCCCTGTGGCCATCAACAGCCGGGACCCGTGGCTAATACAGGACATCACCGATCGCGGTGATGCCCTGTATTAACCCTTCAGATGCGCCGATCAAAGCTGACCGCCGCGTCTGAAGCGAAAGTGACACTAACCCGGCTGTTCAGTCGAGCTCTTCGGGACCACCGCGATTTCACCACGGTGGTCCAGAACAGCCCGACTGAATAGCCGGGTTAGTGCTTACAGGACACCGGGAGGGACCTTACCTGCCTCCTCAGTGTCTTCTCCGTTCAGAGATCCCCTGTATGGCCGGCACTCTCCTTTCTCGTTATCACGTCGTCGCGTACGTGCGTCGGCGTGCGTAACGACGTGATGGCGTCGACGGAAAGCGAGGATACCTGGCCTGCAGCAGAGACGTTCCGGAGCGACGGGGACACGGCGGCAGCGATGGAGCGACATCCAGAGCAGCGGTGACGGGTCCGGAGCGGCGGGGACATGTGAGTATTACCTCCTATGCAGTGGTCTTCAATCTGCGGACCTCCAGATGCAAAACTACAACTCCCAGCAGTTGGCTGTCCGGGCATGCTGGGAGTTGTAGTTTTGTAACATCTGGAGGTCCGCATGTTGAAGACCACTATTGGGTTCAAAATCTTTATTTTTTTAGATTTTGCACCTATAAATTGGGTGCGTCTTATACGCCGGTGCGTCCTATAGGGCGAAAAATACGGTAAATGAATGAATTATACTTACATTTGACTGTGCATATTCCAGATGTATTGCCTAGACTCCATAGGGGACATTTGTAATTGTTGTCTTTGGAAAGTGAGTTTTAACCCCTTAAAGGACATCTGCCGCGTGATTAACACTTATCCCCTATCCACAGGATAGGGGATAAGTGTTTGATCGTGGGGGGTCCGACAGCTGGGACCCCCTGTGATCTCCTGTACGGGGCCGCGGCTGTACCATGCAGGGGGCGTGCCAGTCGCAGCATGACGTTGCTGACGGCACGCCTCCTCCATACGTCTCTATGGGAGAGGCGGGGAGGCAGCGTTCATACCTCCATGCCTCCCCCAATAGAACTGTATGGGGACGGGGAGGAGACGGGGCATCACCGTCGACCTCTAGGTCGACGCTACGCGCCTTAGCGCTCACTATGAGCACTAATGGCGGCGCCCCGTTAGGGAGATTGCGGGGGGTCCCAGCGGTTGGACCCCCCGCGATCAAACACTTATCCCCTATCTTGTAGATAGGGGATAAGTGTATATTGCGCTGTAGTTGTCCTTTAAGGACGCAGCCCTTTTTCACCTTAAGGACTGATCCCATCTTCGCAATTCTGACCACCGTCACTTTACGAATTAATAACGTGAAAACGCTTTTACAGAATATTCTGATTCTGAGATAGTTTTTTTGTGACATATTCTACTTTATTTTGGTGGTAAATTTTTGGCGTCACTTGCTTCCTTTTTTGGTGAAAAATCACAAAATTTCATGAAAATTTTGAAAACTTTGCATTTTTCTAACTTTGAAACTCTCTACTTGTAAGGAAAATCGATATTCACATTAAATGTTTTTTTTTCTCACAAATACAATATGTCCACTTTATGTTGGCATCATAAAATGGACATATTTTAGCTTTTTGATAAAATTAGAGGGCTTCAAAGTAGAGCAGCAATTTTCAAAAATTTCATAAAAATTGCTAAATCTGAAGGGACAGATGTTACAGAATTAGAACTCCCAGCATGCCTGGGC
Source organism: Hyla sarda (assembly GCF_029499605.1). NCBI lineage: Eukaryota > Metazoa > Chordata > Amphibia > Anura > Hylidae > Hyla > Hyla sarda. Next base: position 84,715,826 of record NC_079192.1, read on the forward strand.
AGTCGAGACATGCTGAGAGTTGTAGTTTGGCAACATCTGGAGGGCTACCGTTTGGGCACCACTGTAACAGTGGTCTCCAAACTGTGACCCTCCAGATGTTGCAAAACTAAACCTCCCAGCATGCCCAGACAGCCTTTGGCTGTCTGGGCATGCTGGGAGTTTCAGTTTGGCCTTCCTAGTGGTTGCCACAGTAAAGATCGTTTTACTGTCACTTTCAATCCCCCCCCCCCCCCCCCCACCGTCGATTCCCTACCTGAGCAAGTATCCAGCAGGCTCCAGCGAAGATCCCGGGTCCCCAGGCATCTTCTCCTGCAGGCTCGGCCTCCATCTTCTTCCCAGATCCCCTCGACATCCAGGGGCGGGCAGAACGGGGGGTTGCCATGGCAACCCCTGTCCTGCGCTGCCATTGGTCAGAACTCCATTCTGACTAATGGCAGGGGATAGGAGGAGATTGCAGCTCTGCGACCTCACTCCTATCCCTTAGGCTGATTGGGGCTGTTGCTGACAACTCCGATCAGCCCTATTTTTCGGGTGATCGGGTCACCAGAGACCCGATCAGCCCGGAATTGGAGAAGATTTTCTCAGATTGATGACATGGGGGGGTCTCAGGACTCCCCTGGGCGATGTGCCGGGGTGCCTGCTGAATGATTTCAGCAGGCATCCGGCTCCGGTCCCCAACCGGCAAGCGGTGGGAACCGGATTACCCACTTGTGTATGGATACACCCTCAACCCTTAAGGACTCGGAATGCAGGGCATATCCATACGCCCTGTGTCCTGAAGAGGTTAAAGTCATTTATTTTTTTATTTTGATTTGCTTATGCGTGACACCTTTAACATGCTATCAAGGAGGGTTCATAAATTTAGCGCATGTAAGCAAAAAATAATAAATCACTTCAGATCATCACTTTGCAGGATTCCTCCTCTCCATTGTGAGGAGAAAGGGTGAAAAGAAGCCGGTACAGTGGAGGCGCTGCTCGAGTGGTGAAATTACTGAGAAACTCAGGCGGTGCAGGATAACGATTTTTATTTATATAAACGCGTTTCGGCATCCACTGATGCCTTCCTCAGGTCCACTTAACAATTCCCATATTTCTATGTTCAATGTGGGAGAGCTGGAAAATGATCCTGTCTGGCGTCTGCAGCGCCTGAGTTTCTCAGTAATTTCACCACTCGAGCAGCGCCTCCACTGTACGGCTTCTTTTCACCCTTTCTCCTCACATTGCATATCGGCTCCTTATTTAGGAGCTCGATGCCGGTGGGAGAGCAGCAGCTCATCCAATACTAGGGCTGCACAGGTCCCAGTGCGGCCCCTCCAAGGTCGGTATATCACTGTTGGTGTGGTGGAGGGTGCACATCAGTGAATACATTTCTCTCAGGGAGCGCCCCCTGCACCTTTTTCTCCCCTCTCGTTTCCTATCCTCTCCATTGTGACTTTTCAGCCCAGTTGCATCTTTTTTGAGACTTTTTAAAAGCGCCCCCCAAAGGCATTTATTTGTAAGCCAGGTCTGACCTAGCTTTGACTTGCTACTTTTTTTTATGCCTACGTGTGACGCAAAGTGAAAACTGAAAGTTGCTCAGGTAAGACTGTTTGCCAATTTACCCACAAAAGTCGCAAAAAAAAAAGGGCTTACGCGCATGTGCGAAATTTTGTGCGTCAGATGTGAACAAAAATAAATAAATAAATAAAAAGCTTTAACCACCAAGGGACCCAGGGCGTACAGGTATGCCTTCCGTCCCTGGTACTTAAGGACCAGGGCGTACCTGTATGCCCGTGGGAATTTCTGTTCCCGCCGCACCGGGCGGGGATCGGACTGGGCTGACTGCTGATATCGATCAGCAGGCACCCCACGCAAAGCCCAGGGGGGTCATCAGACCCCCCATATCGGTGATCGCGCAAATCGCAAGTGAATTCACACTTGCGATTTGCGCCGATTCCGGGTCATTACGAGTCTATGGTGACCCGGTGACCCGGAATATAAGGGGGATCGCGGTTGTCCAAGACACCTACGATTCCCCCTGAAGGGATAGGAGCGAGGTGGCAGGGATGCAACCCCTCCTATCCCTGCTATTGCTGGTCTAGACGCGACCACCAATAGCAGATCAGGGGGTTAACTTTCGTTTTCCCCGTTCTTCCCACCCACAATAGGCGGGGCAGGACGGGGAAACGACGGAGGACCCAGCGCCGAAGTCCACTTACCCATCGGTGACAGCTGCGGGCTGCGATCGGGACGGGGATCTGCGGAAGAAGAGGACGTCGATGCGACTCCCTGGATCCTACGGAGGCCGGTGAGTTGCCTAGCAACATCTTTAGGGCTACAGTCTGAGACCATATATAGTGGTCTCTATACTGTAGCCCTCCAGATGTTGCAAAACTACAACTCCCAGCATGCCCAGACAGCTGTTTGGGCATGCTGGGAGTTGTAGTTTTGGAACAGCTGGAGGGTCACAGTTTAGAGATCACTGTACAGTGATCCAACTGTGGCCCTCTAGTTCTTGCAAAACTACAACTCCTAGCATGCCCACACAGATGATAGAGATCATTGTTCAGTGGTCTCTAACTGCATCTCTCCAGATGTTGCAAAACTACAACTCCCAGCATGCCCAAACAGCTGTCTCGGCATGCTGGGAGTTGTACTTGAGTACCTCTAGCTGTTGCATAACTACATCTCCCAGCATGTCCTTCGGCGATCAGTACATGCTGGGGGTTGAAGTTTTTAAACAGCTGGAGGCACACTGGTTGGAAAATACTGAGTTAGATAACTGAAGGTTTTCCAACCAGTGTGCCTCCAGCAAAAGTACAACTCCCAGTACAACTCAGTGCATGCTTGGAGTTGTAGTTTTGAAACAGCTGGAGGTTACATTCACACGGGCAGGTTTACAGTAAGTTCTCAGGTTCAAGTTTGGGCTGCGGCAAATTTTTCACCGCAGCGCAAACTCCTAGCGCGAAGCTCACCGTAAACGCCCGCCAGTGCGAATGTACCCTAAAAACAGCATTTTAGGGAAAATATTTTTTTTTTCATTTACACATCTGACTTTCACAAAAAGTCGTCAAACACCTGTGGGGTGTAAAGGCTCAATGTACCCCTTGTTACGTTCCTTGAGGGGTGTAGTTTCCAAAATAGTATGCCATGTGTTTTTTTTTTTGCTGTTCTGGCACCATAGGGGCTTCCTAAATGCGACATGCCCCCCAAAAACCATTTCAGCAAAATTTGCTTTCCAAAAGCCAAACGTGACTCCTTCTCTTCTGAGCATTGTAGTTCGCCCGCAGAGCATTTTATGTCCTAACATGGGGTATTTATATACTCAGAAGAGATGGGGTTACAAATTAGGGGGGCATTTTCTCCCACTACCCTGTGTCAAAATGATAAATTTGGGGAAAAAACTGCACTTTAGTGAAAAAAATATTTTCTTCATTTATGCATCCAACTTTAACGAAAAGTCATCAAACACCTGTGGGGGGTTAAGGCTCACTGCACCCCTTGTTATGTGCCTTGAGGGGTGTAGTTTCCAAAATGGTATGCCATGTGGGGTTTTTCTGCTGTTCTGGCACCATAGGGGCTTCCTAAATGTGACATGCGACCCAAAAACCATTTCAGCAAAATTCACTCTCCAAAATCGCTCCTTCCCTTCTGAGCCCTCTACTGCGCCCGCTAAACACTTGACATACACATATGAGGTATTTCCTTACTCGAGAGAAATTGTGTTACAAATTTTGGGGGGCTTTTTTTCTATTACCCTTTATAAAAATTCAAAAACTGGGTCTACAAGAACATGCAAGTGTAAAAAATGAAGATTTTTAATTTTCTCCTTCACTTTGCTGCTATTCCTTTGAAACATTTAAAGGGTTAACAAACTTTCTGAATGTCATTTGAATACTTTGAGGGGTGTAGTTTTTATAATGGGGTCATTTATGGGGTATTTTTTTAAATAAGAAAGCCCTTCAAATCCACTTCAAACCTGAACTGGTCCCTGAAAAATTTAGATTTTGAAAATTTTGTTAAAAATTGGAAAATTGCTGCTGAACTTTGAAGCCCTCTGATGTCTTCCAAAAGTAAAAACATGTCAATTTTATGATGAAAATATGAAGTAAACATATTGTATATGTGAATCAAAATATAATTCATTTGGAATGTCTGTTTTCCTTACAAGCAGAGAGCTTCAAATTTAGAAAAATGCAAAATTTTCAATTTTTTCATAAAATGTTGGAATCTTTCACCAAGAAATGATTCAAGTATCGGCAAACTTTTACCACTAACATAAGGTAGAATATGTCACGAAAGGAGGGGCTTGGCTTGGCTGCGACAGGAGATGGTCACTTAGTCTGTTAGCTCCTGCACATAGTGACCTTCACAGCCTTTGTGACCTGATCTACAGCAGAATTTTCCCTACCCTATCCCACTATCTGCTGCCTAAACTTACCGAACACACATGGCGAGCAGAAAAAGAATTAAACAGCACGGGAAGCCTAAGAAACTTACGGACTTTTACTCGGTCCCCGGCGGTCTGGCTGCTCAAGATGGCGCCGGCTCTTCTTCGCAGCACGGAAGAGACGGGCGGGGAGCTGAGCCGTCCCAACGCCGCAGTTCCTCCTTACCTCCGGCTCCTGCCGAAATAGCTGACACGCTCAGGTCCCTCATCTCCTCGGGAAGAGGCGCATTTCAGTCTCCTGGATCTGACGGCCCTCGCGGGGGTGCTCCCCAGAGATCCTCCGTACCTGCATCTCCTGCTTCTGCAAGCCCTCTGAAGCAGAGGCCCCGATGGTCCTCGTTCAGGGAAGATGATTCTGCCGCCCTTCTGGACCTACAAGAGACTGTGAGTACTCATGTATTTAGTGACTTCCCGGCCTCTGATGTGCCAGTTACGGAACTGACATTAAAGAACATGCTGCTTGCCTTGAGCTCCACTTTCTCCTCTACTTTGGCACAATCACTTACACCCATACGTGATGCCATCACTGAGGCTGAACAGCGCATAGATCATGCTGAGGATAAGTTAGCTGAATTTGCCATGTCACATAACGAACTCATAGATGTTCATTATGATCTGGAGTTTGAAGTTCAAGACATGAGGAGCAAGATCACCGACCTAGAGGATAGGTCTCGGCGGAACAATATTAAATTTAGGGGTATCCCTGAATATGTGTCTGCTAAAGTTCTACCTTCATTCCTGCTGGACTTTATGTCTGCTATGCTTCCCAATGTCTCTCGCAAAGATCTACTTCTGGATAGAGCTCACAGGGTCCCACGCCCGCAACATCTGGCAGGGGACGTTCCTAGGGATGTTTTAGCCAGGGTACATTTTTATCATATTAAGGAGACCCTGATGGCCAAATCCAGGCATAAAGAAACTTTCCCTGAACAATATCGAATGATTTCATTGTACACGGATCTCTCCGCCGCTACACTGCAAACTCGCAGGCAGTTGGCACCTGTTACCCCAGCCCTCCGAGACCATAAGATTCTGTACAAATGGGGCTTCCCCACACGCCTCCTTGTTCACAGAGATGATAAAATGAATGTTATCAGATCTTCTCAAGATGGAGCATGTCTGCTCGCAACATGGGGTATAGAGGTGGATCTACCCCCGAACGAATGCTCGGCTTCTCCTGCCCGCATGCAGTCAGATTGGAAGGATGTTCCTACTCGCAAAAAGGGTCATGCTTGAAATGGAGCGGACTTGGTCGTGCCTGTGCTCACCTGTGCCTTACAAGTGACTGTTTCCCCCCACTACTGTGATGATCATTATTCACCACACTCTGGACCTTTTCGGCCCCTTTACACTATAAGGCACGCTGTTGCTTTTCTGTTTGGTTTGTTTTTCCCCTCCCTCCCCTTCTTCTCTACCCTTTCTTCTTTCCCTAGGTACCAGCTGTCTGAAGATAGACTCTCTACAAGCAACTCTGAGGCGCAAGATCTATCTATCAACTATCAGTGCCTTTTTATGAGCTTCATGGACTGGGACGATGGTGCTTAAAATTGCTTCTTTAAATGTTAATGGCTTGAATTCTCCCCAGAAGAGATCTTATATGTGGGGTGAGGCGAAATCTTTGTCTTGTGATGTGTTTGCAGTGCAGGAAACATACCTCTTAGCATCTGATGCACACAGAATCAAACACTCTCTATACCCTCACATTTACCTGTCTAATTTTTCTGCTAAATATCCAGGGGGGTGCTCATTGCCATATGTAACTCAGTAGCTTCCCAGATGTCCCAGGTGGTTACAGATAGATTGGGCCGTTATGTTCTCCTTGTGGGCTCTTTGAATAATGTAACATATACATTCATGTCTGTATACATGCCAAATAGGAAACAACTGACAAATACAAGCAGGGTCATGTTGTCTTACTGGGGGATTTCAATGCGGTCTCTGACCAAACTATTGATCTATTCAGACCAGATAGACATCGCACGTGTCCTAGCACCCCGTCTTTCATGGGGAGGACATGTTTGATATTTGGCACATTCATCATGCCAACGAAAGGAATTATTCCTTTCATTCTTTAGTTTCCAACAGTTATTCGAGAATAGATATGATCCTAGTTGCCAGCTCCTTAGTGAATTCTCATAAGCCGTCCTCGATTATGTAACTAAAATGGTCGGACCATAGACCGGTCATTTTGGAACTACATGAACAATTCACTTCCACCAGCTCCTACCTGTGGCGGTGTAACAAATTTTTGCTTAGACACCCAACCTACAGGGCGGAATTGATGGCTGACCTGACATAATACTTTTCCATTAACTCCTCCCCAGAGGACTCTAACACGATGCTGTGGAATGCCCATAAGGCGGTTATTAGGGGTTATTTTATTAAATGGGGACATATAGTTTAGAGACAAAGGTCAGAGGCACTTGCTACACTGCTTACGGAACAAGCCAACCTTATGGCTTCTAATGTATCATGTCCCTCCCAGTCCTTCCTTGATAAATTGCGTGTGGTGAGAAACAAAATGCAAGAACTGTCCTATGATGAATACGCTAAAAAAGCTCAAAAGTTGAAGGCACATTATTATGCATTTAACAACAATACGGGTAAACTTATAGCATCTCGCCTCAAGGAGAAACATACTAAGTCTAGGATTCCCTTTGTGTGGAATAATGACCGCTCTAGTAAGATATACCACCCAAAATCCATTGCGGATAGTTTTATGTCTTTCTACTCCCAACTTTATAATTTAGAGACAGATACGACCATACACCAGCCCTCCCAAAATGATATTGATTCCTTCCTATAACATGTTAAACTTCCGAACCTTACCCACTCCCACGTGGAGATGTTGAACTCTCCCCCGTCTAGTGTTGAACTTAATGACATTATAAAATCCCTACCGAGTGGCAAATCACCTGGCCCCGATGGGCTCACTACCAGTTATTACAAATAATTCTCTCCCATTTTGGCCCCTCACCTCTTAGCTTTTATAACAGACGACGTTAAAAACGGCAATATGCCTAAGGAAAATCATGAAGCGATTATAGTCGCTTTGCCCAAGGCCGGCAAGTCACCCAATCACCCGAGCAACTTTAGACCGATATCTCTCTTAAATGTAGATTTAAAAATCTATGCAAAATTGATTGCTAATAGACTTGCTCCTTTGCTGCCCCTTTTAGTATCTGAGGACCAGGTAGGATTCGTGAAAGGGAGACAATCCTATGAGAACACCAGGAGAGTTTTAAATTTACTCCACTACATTAATACTGAGCGGATCCTTCTACTTTTCTAGCCCTGGACGCCGTTTGACCGAATACACTGGGCGTTTGCTTTGTCGGTGCTCCGGGGCATGGGTTTTGAAGGGCCTATCTTTGAGGCTATGAAAGCGCTATACTCGACACCACATGCCAAAGTGTTTATTAATGGTACATTGTCATCCGACCTGAGCATCTCTAATGGAACTCGCCAGGGGTGCCCACTCTCACCTTTAATCTTTATACTATGTATGGAACCCATAGCCATCTTGCTTAAATCTTCGCCGTTGGTGAAGGGCATTGACGTAGATACTCGTCCCCACCTTATTTCTTTGTACGCTGACGACATTATCCTTACTCTTGCGGATCCAGTGGGGTCCCTGGCGGGTTCCATTTCCATTATAGAAGCATTCAGCAGAGCTTCCTATTATAAGCTTAACACGTCGAAATCTACGCTGGCCACGCAGATACGCGGTAACTGGCACCTAGACATTAGCCCCCCCCCCCCCCCCCGTGGCTACACCTAGAACGACATTGGAGCAAACCCCTAACCACCAGTGCCTTGCTCTATTTACACACATGAAATCTCCCTTACTTATCCCAAGTCTCCCACCTGGAAGCAGCAATGAAGACTAGTTTAAGCTGGTATCTTACACCTGACAGGCTGCACCACATATATCCAGACACCTCTCCTCAGTGCTGGAGGGGATGTGGAAACAAGGGCACCTTACTACATACACTCTGGGACTGTCCGCTAATTTGTGGTTTTTGGGAAGATGTGGAATCCATGCTTTTTGCCTTGCCGAACTCTAGGCTCCGTCTTACACCAGCGCTGGCTCTTTTATTAGTGGGGTTGCACCAATATCCTCCAACACAGGTTCTTGATATGCAAAATACTTATTTCAGCCAAGCTTATCCTGACACGCCACTGGAAGTCCACTGTCACTCCCTCCATGGGAGAATTAGTTGCAATACTCCACCAATCATATCTAAGTGAATGTGCCATTGCCTATAATTCTGGTAGCCTGGGTGGTTCCATCAAGATGTGGCATTCCTGGCCTATTGTGGGATTTCCTCCTTAAATTTACTGGATGCATTTGTGCCTCTACCTGCACCTGAATAATACTCTATAATGTCTCTCAGCTGGTAACCTCCCCCCCCCCCTTCTTCTCCCCCTCTCCCTTTTTCCCCTACCTCTCCCTTCCTCCCCACCTTTTCCTCGTCTAACCCTCCTTGAGTTTCTTTACTGAGTGATATGTTCTTTGGACTGCTTGTTCCAGCTCTCTGGGTCTGACGTGCATCTAACACATTAGATTAAATTTATGGAGAGAGTGAGACACATGTAATGATATGTTCCCTAAAGTGTGTATCATTGGAATTAGCAGACTGCTCTTTCTCTGTTATGTAGGTTTGCTCTGTACACCATCATTTGTTATATGCATTGTCACATATTGGACCTATGGAGTTATTAGTGCTTTTTCTTTGTATGCTGTTCTTTTGTTGCTAAAAATGTTTTCAATAAAAACATTGAAACAGAATATGTCACGAAAAAACTATCTCGGAATCAGAATGAAAGGTAAAAGCATCCCAGAGTTATTAATGCTTAAAGTGACAGTGGTCAGATGTGCAAAAAATAGCCGGGTCCTTAAGGTATAAATGGGCTGGGTCCTTAACCCCTTAAGGACCAGGCCATTTTATACCTTAAGGACCGGAGCGTTTTTTGCAATTCTGACCATTGTCACTTTAAACATTAATAACTCTGGAATGCTTTTAGTTATCATTCTGATTCCGAGATTGTTTTTTCGTGACATATTCTACTTTAACTTAGCGGTAAAATTTTATGGTAACTTGCATCCTTTCTTGGTGAAAAATCCCAAAATTTGATGAAAAAAATGAAAATTTTGCATTTTTCTAACTTTGAAGCTCTCTGCTTGTAAGGAAAATGGATATTCAAAATTTATTTTTTTGGGTTCACATATACAATATGTCTACTTTATGTTTGCATCATAAAATTTATGAGTTTTTACTTTTTGAAGACATCAGAGGGCTTCAAAGTTCAGTAGCAATTTTGAAATTTTTCACAAAATTTTCAAACTCACTATTTTTCAGGGACCAGTTCAGTTTTGAAGTGGATTTGAAGGGTCTTCATATTAGAAATACCCCATAAAAGACCCCATTATAAAAACTACACCCCCTAAAGTATTCAAAAAAACATTCAGTAAGTGTATTAACCCTTTAGGTGTTTCACAGGAATAGCAGCAAAGTGAAGGAGAAAATTCAAAATCTTCATTTTTTACACTCGCATGTTCTTGTAGACCCAATTTTTGAATTTTTGCAAGGGATAAAAAGGAGAAAAATTTTACTTGTATTTGAAACCCAATTTCTCTTGAGTAAGCACATACCTCATATGTCTATGTTAATTGTTCGGCGGGCGCAGTAGAGGGCTCAGAAGGGAAGGAGCGACAAATGGTTTTTGGGGGGCATGCCGCATTTAGGAAGCCCCTATGGTGCCAGGACAGCAAAAAAAAACACATGGCATACCATTTTGGAAACTAGACCCCTCAGGGAACGTAACAAGGGGTAAAGTGAACCTTAATACCCTACAGGTGATTCACGACTTTTGCATATGTAAAAAAAATATATATTTTTTTTACCTAAAATGCTTGGTTTCCCAAAAATTTTACATTTTTAAAAAGGGTAATAGCAGAAAATACCCCCCAAAATTTGAAGCCCAATTTCTCCCGATTCAGAAAACACCCCATATGGGTGTGAAAAGTGCTCTGCTGGTGCACTACAGGTCTCAGAAGAGAAGGAGTCACATTTGGCTTTTTGAAAGTGAATTTTGCTCTGGGGGCATGCCGCATTTAGGAAGCCCCTATGGTGCCAGGACAGCAAAAAAAAAACACATGGCATACCATTTTGGAAACTAGACCCCTCGGGGAACGTAACAAGGGGTAATTTGAACCTTAATACCTTACAGGTGTTTCACGACTTTTGCATATGTAAAAAAATATATTTTTTTTTTACCTAAAATGCTTGTTTTCCCAAAAATTTTACATTTTTTAAAAGGGTAAAAGCAGAAAATACCCCCCAAAATTTGAAGCCCAATTTCTCCCGAGTACGGCGATACCCCATATGTGGCCCTAAACTGTTGCCTTGAAATACGACAGGGCTCCAAAGTGAGAGCGCCATGCGCATTTGAGGCCTAAATTAGGGACTTGCATAGGGGTGGACATAGGGGTATTCTACGCCAGTGATTCCCAAACAGGGTGCCTCCAGCTGTTGTAAAACTCCCAGCATGCCTGGACAGTCAACGGCTATCTGGCAATACTGGGAGTAGTTGTTTTGCAACAGCTGGAGGCTCCGTTTTGGAAACAGTGGCGTACCAGACGTTTTTCATTTTTATTGGGGAGGGGGGTTGTATAGGGGGGGTATGTGTATATGTAGTGTTTTTTACTTTTTATTTTATTTTGTGTTAGTGTAGTGTTTTTAGGGTACAGTCGCACGGGCGGGGGTTCACAGTAGTTTCTCGCTGGCAGTTTGAGCTACGGCAGAAATGTTGCCGCACCTCAAACTTGCAGCCAGATACTTACTGTAATCCTCCGCCCATGTGAGTGTACCCTGTACGTTCACATTGGGGGGGGGGACATCCAGCTGTTGCAAAACTACAACTCCCAGCATGTACGGTCTATCAGTGCATGCTGGGAGTTGTAGTTTTGCAACAGCTGGAGACACACAGGTTGTGAAACACCGAGTTTGGTAACAAACTCAGTGTTTTGCAACCAGTGTGCCTTCAGCTGTTGCAAAAGCTACAACCCCCAGCATGTACGGACAGCGGAAGGGCATGCTGGGTGTTGTAGTTATGCAACAGCTGGAGGCATACTACTTTGGCTGGGGATGCTGGGGATTGTAGTTATGCAACAGCTGGAGACACACTGGTTTGCTACTTAACTCAGTGTGCCTTCAGCTGTTGCAAAACTACAACTCTCAGCAGTCACCGACAGCCAACGGGCATGCTGGGAGTTGTAGTTATGCAACCACCAGATGCACCACTACAACTCCCAGCATGCACTTTAGCTGATTGTGCAAGCTGGGAGTTGTAGTTACACAACAGCTGAAGGTACACTTTTCCATAGAAAGAATGTGCCTCCAGCTGTTGCAAAACTACAAGTCCCAGCATGCCCATAAGGGCATGCTGCGAGTTGTGGTGGTCTGCCTCCTGCTGTTGCATAACTACAGCTCCCAGCATGCCCTTTTTGCATGCTGGGTGCTGTTGCTAAGCAACAGCAGGAGGCTGTCACTCACCTCCAACGATCCTCGCCGCACAGGTCAGTCCCTCGTCGTCTCCGCCGCCGCCGCTGCTCCTGGGGCCCCGATCCCAACAGGGGCGCCGGGGATCGGGGTCCCCAGCACCCGGGGTGCACGTCCCGCACCCGCTCACGTCCTCCGGAAGAGGGGCGGAGCGGGTTGCGGGAGTGACACCCGTAGCAGGCGCCCTGATTGGTCGGCCGGTAATCCGGCCGACGAATCAGGGCAATCGTGAGGTGGCACCAGTGCCACCTCACCCCTGCTGGCTCTGGCTGTTCGGGGCCGTCTCTGACGGCCCCGATCAGCCAATAATTCCGGGTCACCGGGTCACTGGAGACCCGATTGACCCGGAATCCGCCGCAGATCGCTGGACTGAATTGTCCAGCGATCTGCGACCATCGCCGACATGGGGGGTCATAATGACCCCCCTGGGCGATATGCCCCGATGCCTGCTGAACGATTTCAGCAGGCATCTGGGACCGACTCCGCTCCAGATGGTTGCGGGGGGCCGGTAAAACACATGACGTTCTCATACGTCATGTGTCCTTAAGGACTCGGAAATGGAGACGTATGAGAACGTCATGTGTCCTTAAGGGGTTAAGGGGTTAAAGGGGCACTCCAGTGCTCCAGCTGGAGGCCATGATTATGATGTCACAGCCACGCCCCCCTATGCCATGTCATCCCATAGACATGTTTAGAACGCCGGGTGCTGCAGGAGATCGTGGGGGCCTTAGCAGCGGGACCCCCGCGATCAGACATCCTATCATCTATCATTTGGATAGATAAGATGTCTAGCAGGGGAGTACCCCTTTAAATCCAATGATAAATCTCCTCCCATGTGCTTTTGTTGAACCTATGTTATAGCACCATAAGGATCCATGATGCTACAAGAATGGTGGACTACAACCTCGGAAGGCCCAGCTGATGAATCCAACATTTGGACAGTTAAAGATTGGAATACCACACCCTTCTGAATAAGGCCTTATTTTTATCTTGGTTGCTAGTCATGCCACATGTGTAAGCGCTGGCCCCTTTCTCCAATTATTGTGACTGTTATCACTTGCTCAGTAATGAGACTGCATTTTAATACTTTGCCAGCTGCTTAATCTACATGAAGAAGAATCTGCAGAACAAAACATTTCTCTTGTGGCAAAAGAGATTAGTGAAACAGCAGGTCGATGCTGTGTGTGTGCTTTCACTTTCTTCCCACAGCTGTTTTTAGAAATTTCCAGATCATGTTTGGTCCTAACAAAATTTCAAAGTTCATAAACACTGTATAGTATTAGAAAGTTTTCGGATGAACCTTTTCAGAATCCATAGAAATCAATGTGTATCTAACCGAGTGGGTCCCTTCAGAATAAGACCAGCACAGATCTGCTGGAAAAACCGAAGGACTGTGGAAATGTTTTACAGATGTCTCTTACCTTTTCTTTGGCTTAGCTAAAGGGGTATTCTGGCTTTATACATCTTTTCCCTATCCAAAGGATAGGGGATAAGATGTATGATCTCAGGGGTCCTGCCGCCGTCATGCCCCCCCCCATTGACATGAATGGAGGCGGCGTGATGTGACATCACTAGGGGCATGGCCATGATGTCATCTCTGGGTCTCAGAGGCAGCGCCTGGCAAAGAATGCTGGGAGCTGCACCAAGATCGCAGGGGTCCCCAGCGGCGGGACCCCTGCGATCATACATCTTATCCCCTATCCAAATTATAGGGGAAAGATGTATAAAGCCGGAATAACCCTTTAAGAGTCTCAAAATTCTCACAAAACCAGGTCAATACAACAGCAGGACACTCGAGAACACTCAAAAGGCTTCATTCACATAACAATCATTAGATGTCCACACATAGACAAAGACAGCACATACTTCTCAGACAGTGTATTGTAAAAAGAAAAGTAATTTACCATCATACATTTTAGGATATGTTGAGTTTAGAGCATTGAGCTGTAAAGACTGTGACTTTGGATAGGTTGAGAAAGGACACATCTGTATGTACTTGTATGATGGAACATGGTTGTTCATTGGTTCCATCCTTCCTGACTTTTATGGTCTTAAACATCCCAGTTCTCCAGCCAATAACTACTGATTTAAATATAAATGGACGACCAAGAAGAGCCAAATCTTGTCTCATCTTTGGGAACACACAAACACCACAACAAGTAAGGCCCCTTACTTTGGAAAGCCTACTGGACTTGACTCAGCCAATGGTGACACTGCCATCCATTCATTTGAATGTTCTTAATGTTATATAATTTATTAAGGGACCACAAAGTGCTTTCCCTATTTAAAACCCCAGGGATTACATAATCCAGAATTATGAAAATAGTCTAATGTATAATGGCATCAATCAAAGAAGATAGAAGAACCTGTATAAATTAATATATTTATACATAGGGTCTTATTGAAATCAGCCACAGGATATAGCATCTCAGGGAGCATGATGTGTATTGCTCAAATCCCCAAAAGGCCAAATTGAAAATAGCTTCATAGAGTAACATTGGCTCAAGATATATATAACAATAATACAAATCTCTTATATATACAATTTTACAGATGACTACAGCTGTATCGCACTGATAAAAATGCTATATTCTACTAAATTGTGTCTATTAGGAGAACAGTTTTATAGTCCAACAATTGACACTGGAAACTTACTGTACTGTGCTATTATGTGTTATTATTAAAACCAAATACTGTACCGAAAAAATGAAGGGGGCTGTGTTTTGTAGTTTGTAACCTGTAGTTGAACATTTGAAAGAGCATCTATGCAGTGGTGTCTTCTGGAATAAATATTCTCACTCAGTAGCCCAATAAGGTGGCATTGTATTGCATTGCTGCCTTCTAGTTCTTTTACGTTTTGCTCTCAAACTGCCTGGAGCTGTTCATTATTTATTCACCATTTCAGCCCTCATAAGATAAATTGCATAGATTTTGCGCATGATTTACGATTCTTGAAAGGTGTTAAGTAAGCAGTATTATATTTTAGTATGTGCCTCAATGGGTCTTGGTGCAGGCTGCATTTTGTGAATGTGATTATTAGGGAATTACATATATATCAGGCTTGCAAAAATTAAGTAATGCAAAGATGTTGGGAGCCATATACGTCTGATTTACTCAGGTCTCTTAATAGAAATATGTAAATGGTCCCTATAAAAACAGCACAATAAATTATTATTTTTGTAGTCAGAGAACACAGGGTTATTGTTTATGGAAGAAGAAATGCAATTTCATCATAAAGTTCAAAAAGCTTAGATGCATTCTTTGTATAACACAACATACAGGTTAACAATATTAGTGTACAATGTTGATCCAGGGATCTGTCCAATTGCCAAAGAGATGGAATTTATTATTATTATTTTTTTTTTTCACAAGGTCTTTTGAGGGATATTCAGGATTTAAAACAAATGTCATATGTTGCTGAAGGGGGCTGTTAGGACCCTAAGGGTTAATCTGCCCTGAGGTGTTGTTCAGCCTGGTTGCTTGGTAGTGTTGAGCGGCATAGGCCATATTCGAATTCGCGAATATTCGCAAATATATGGGCGAATATTCGTCGTATATTCGTTATAATCTCGTTTTATTTTCGCAAATGCGAAAATTAGCATATGTGAAAATTAGCATATACAAATTTAGCATACGTGAAAATTAGCATATGTGAAAATTAGCATATGCGAATTTTCGCATATGCAAATTTTCGCACGCCAGGTTCACACAGTAGTATTACAGCCTTCTTTACACCACACAAGCTGGAAGCAGAGAGGGATGATCACTGTGATGTGTACTGTGAAGAAAAAAAAAACAAAAAAAACGAATATTCGTAATTACGAATATATAGCGCTATATTCGCGAAATTCGGGCCTGCCTGCTCAGCCAATCATTGGCCTCAGCGTGTCCTGTCTTAGCAGTTTGTGGTGGAATGGGCACTTCCTGCTCTGACACATTGGCCCTGATTTACTACTGTTTTGTCGGGTTGTGCGCCAGAAATTCTGTCTGTGCCAGAATGTACGCCAGAATAAAAAAAAAAAATAGTTATATCCTTTTTTGGGGAGTCAGACATCTTGTTCTTGAATTGTTGCTCAAGCTTCACGTTGTGCAGTGGGGGGACCAGAAGTTGCATGCTATTGTGACTGCTATCAATACAATCAATGTTAGAGTAGCCATCACTTATTAGGATTATTGTTACTTATCAATTTTTACGGAGTTGGCATAAAGCTGATCGATGATAGATAATGTTCACAAGCATGTCCAATAATGTGTCCCCCTTTAGCTGCTAATTATGTGTATGGGTCCCTGTGTCCCCTACAAAGTGGAATAACAATATAATACTATGCACTGATTATATTTTATAAGTATTATATGTTATACTGATCATTTTAATAATTAGTATAGCCATGCAAACCCATAAAATCTTTTTTTTACTCTTTCAGTCAGTCTTACTAAGTGTATTTTACTTTAAAAAATTTAGGCAATTTGTATATTTATAGAGACGTTCTCAGACAGGAACAAGTGCAATAAACTGACCCTAGCTAGCTATCCCAAATCGTTCTGTAGATCTCCCTGCATACGAAAGTATTACAAAAGTCTGATACAATAACAAACAAAAAAAATCCAAAATAACTTATGAAAGCTTAAATCTCAATTTACATTGCTACAAATTATTCCCAAATCCTGACAATATGGAGCTCACATTGTGTACATTCCAGGGCACAGCTATTTCTCCTGCTCTACACACCTTCATGGACCTGCAGACTCTACACTACAAGCCTCTTTTAGCACTCACCCACTTGTCTCTGGGAAGCAAAAACAACATCTGTATCTGTAGAGCAAAGAATTCTGCAGGTACTACTACCCCTATCATCCCCTACAATTGCAGGATGATATGAGAGATCTCATACCATCCTGCTGCCTGAGATCCCACACCCCAGTAGTGATGAGTGGCTGGGGTCATATTCGAATTTGCGATATTTTGCAAATATGTTGATGATTATTCATCCTATGTTTGCGAAATTCGCATATTCGCTGTGTTTGTTCACTTTTTTTCATGCGAAAACTTGCATGGAAAATTTGCATAAAAATTTGCATGTGAAAAAAAAAAAAAAAAAGAATATTTGTCATTACAAATATATAGCACTATATTCTAAATATTCGCGAAATTGCGAAGTGCCAATATTCACGATAAAAATTTACATTACGAATATTTGTGCTCAACACTAGACTCCAGCATGCCCCTTATGCAAATTGCAGCCTCAGCACACAGTAGTGTAACAAATAGTACCCCCATCTAACAGATTCACTGACAGATTGTTACATGGAGTACAAAAGACTTTATATCTTCGGAATGGGGGGAATGAAAAAGATTAAACATGCCTAGACTCAGGGCACCCTAAGTTTTTAAGGAGGATCGAAAAATCATAATTTAAAACTGATGACAGGTACAGTTTGGTATATTTTCTGGACATACCACTTAGCCAGCCATAAATGTGCTTATTACACTATAAAGGGTGTAACAGGCACCTTCTTGTGCCAATAACTTTAGTAAAAATCTAGGCCTCTTCATATATCCTAAATTAATTTTCCCTCAAAATAAATACTCAGGTTGATCTAACAATTAACTCCCATAGATTTATCTTTATACCTATGGCCAGCTTCAGACTCATTACAGTGCTCGGGAATTGTTAACTTCACACTTGTCAAGAAGTGTAAGAATTAAAAGAAGGACTAGAGGAATCTCAAAGACTTTCAGTCTTGGCTAAGAAGAAGGGGCTTCCCATAGTGTCATTTCTTTGCAGAAATGTTATTATCCCTGAGAAGCAGCTGGTGATTACAGTGCGTGAAGAGTATTGTTTTAGGGTTCTGGACAAACCAATATTGCAACACAAACAAAGTTTTATCCAGTTGAGCTGAAGAAAAAAAAAATCAATATGTGGCTGCCATATTTCAACAAAAGCCTGCTGAGTATGGATTAAAGTTGTATTTTGTTATTTGCTCGCAAAGCACAATATTGCACAAACAGTTCATTTTACAGGCTCCATCTTGTAGCCATGTGCTTTACAGTGAGGTGTAATGAGCAAGGGTCATATCACTAAATTGATGCAAAATTCTTGGCTCCAGTAGAGAATAAATTGAACCGGCGATGTGCATGCTTGTCCCCTGCTCTATTCTGACAGGAAACTCAGGTCCCCATTGTCAGATAGATCCCCTATCCTATAAAAAGGGAATAACTTTGTAATATATATATATATATATATATATATATATATATATATATATATATCCACAGGAAAAAATTCCAGCAGCACACCCGAATCAAGTATAACACCAGCAGTGGTTTATTGACCCATGTCAGACATGCAACGTTTCAGTGATATCACACAGCCATTCTCAAGCATTATGCTTTATAATGGCTGTGTGATATCGCCAAAACGTTGCATGTCTGACATGGGTCAATAAACCACTGCTGGTGTTATACTTGATTTGGGTGTGCTGCTGGATTTTTTTTTCTGTGGGTATCCATATACAGTCTGTGGCTGGGACTGTGTTTCTTGTCTGCACCCCATTACTTCATTACTCATCTGGTGTGCTGCCTCTCCATTTTGGTTTATATATAGTTTTCTTTTATATATAAATATATATGTATTTCCCCCCCCCCCCCCATTTACTTTTGTACATGAGAAATCGGATTATATAAAAATGGTTTAATCTCTAAACAGTAAATGCAATATTTTGTAGACTGTAAATGCTTGTGAACTCGTCTTCTTTATTAGTCTGTCATTTACTGTTTCAGGTCCATTGTGTTTATATTTGTTTTACATGAATTTTTACAAATTATCATATGTACAGTGCCCTGGAACTAAAGACGCTTAATAAATATATACTACACTTACTACTACTACTACTACTACTATCATTATTATTATTATTATTAATAATAATAATAATAATAATAATAATAATTAATAATAATGAAAAATCATATTTATGTTAAATTAAAGCTGAAAATCTTTCTTGCAAATCCATTGTAGAGGTTCACAAAAGTTAAATAAGGAAAATTGTGTAGCTGTCCAAATATTTCTGGACCCATCTGTTTCTACAAATGGTAAGTTTATTTATTGTACATAAGTTGAGCGAAAAACTGAGAAAGAGAAAAGGGATTTTTGTGAAAGTGTGCAACTCAGTTCCCAAGAGATTTTGTTTTTAAAAAGAAGAAAGTGTGAACACATTTAAAGATGGTTTCCACCCACAATATAAAATTAACCATATATTAGTAAATCAAAAGTTAGAGCAGAAAAATATGAGTTTTATATAATTTTGTAGCTTTTAGTGACCTCTGTTTTTATTTTGTTGTAAAAGCAATAGCAGGAAGTGGAGCCATATTGATTATCAGTCACAAGTTAGCTGTGTCTTACAGTCACCTTCAACTTCAGTCTTGTAGATCATTTATTATACACAGTGTCATGTCAAGTTTAGCACCTTTGTGCCAGCCTATGTGTAGTGTGAGGTGTGGTATAGTTCTCACTAGAGTGCAATGCCAAATCCTGCTTGGAGCTCTGAAGGAACACAAAAGGGCCTTCCTCTTCCAACAGAGTCAATTTGGAAAGCCCCTGCCTAAGCTCAATAAGCACTAAATAAAATAAACAATAAAAACAGATAGGATTTTTGTATTTGTTTAAATAGTGATGGGCAATGAAGAAATACAGATGGGAGAGCTGACAGAGCACAGAACACAAGTATGATTACACCCCTATTGGTATGAATAAGGCCTATACATCACACCTAGCTGGGGTACCAGTAAACAATAGTCCCCCTGGTATAATAAACTATGGTGGGTTTAACAAAGATTTGTAAAATAATTCCCATTAAACACTAACAGTAGACCTGTGACCCATAGTTGATGATCCCAATCTCCATTATTGTAAGTAACAGCTAGTTACTCCTAGCTACATGCAGGGAATACCACATTTTTAGGGGTTTCAACGACAGCATAAACTGTTAAAGACCATGTTCATTCAAATGTTGGCACATTTCCAAGATCCATTTGGGCACTTTAGCATTTTGCAAATATTCTCTCAGCAAAACTTTTGTTGTAAATTCTCAAAATTATAAAGTATCGGCAGGATTATTGTTAGCTTTATATTGCAATTTTTTATAGATTGCCACTAGTGGTTACATCTATTCTTATATTGTATTGAAGCTGTGGGAATGGCTAATTGTAAATGTTTTTCCTCATGGTATATCCCTCATCTATACTTACCATCTGGTAATAGAACTAATTAGCTCCCTCTTGTGATGATTTCTGACACTACACCTTGAGGTCCAGTGTGGAGTGTGCATGCGCCCGTTATGATTGTGGCTTTGGTCTTTCGGAGGGCTGTTTGTATGGGAGGATGTGCGTGAAATGACACACATCCTCTCATGACGCCACCTGGAGGTCAGGCCGCATGGAGAACGAAGCGGGATGCAGACCCACCGGGTATTTAAGATAGCAAGGTTCTGTGTTTCCCAAGCCTCCTGAGGAAGAGACTTCTCAAAACACATGTAGAGGTGAGGCAGAGTAATATAGTACTCCGGATGTCTCAATCAGGTAAATAGAATGTGACTTTTATATACAGCATTGCTATTGCTACTACTCTATATGTCAGTACATTGAGGACTTTTTCCACTTGTCCATGTGTTGTCCCTGCTATACTTCTGGTGTTTATGGATTTTAAGGGTGGGTAGTTTTTACAGGTGTGTCCTTGTTGGAATTTCGTTATATGTGACAGTTGGATATTTAATAAAGCTTTTGTATCATGAATTGTCAGTTTTGTAGGGTTTTCTATAATAGTGTCTGACAATATTGGAATTGTAGGTTATTATATTATTTTTAGAGATTGGCGAATCGAAGCTGGCAAAGTTGAATTTGTTCAGAGTATCATGAAAAATTTGATTCTGAACTAATCCAAATTTCCTTGAGCTTCATGGTAAAGAATCACTTCATTCATTCCATTTTGTGCGGGCCGGGGGGCTAAAATGGCGGCTACACGTGTGAGGACATGGGGCAAGGAAGTCTGGGAAGGCGGGTAGATGGGATCACCCTGAATCACATGGCAGCATTCAGCCTATCAGCAGCCAGCCCTGTGATGTCACAGCCCTATATATTCTAATCACCGTTACTGAAAATACAGATTTTTACAGTGGCAAACCCATTCACCTCAAGCCCGCATTCGTTCTGTCTAGAGAAAGAGAGAGAGAGCAGAAACTGTGTGGTCACTAATCTGTGTTACTGACAATACAGATCAGCACAGGGGTACTCCATTGACCTTAAGCCCACATCACTGCAGGCAGAAAGGCAGGGAGAGTTTAGAAGTCATTTCTGCCAATTGAGATTGTCAAAGGAAGTGCTCCCCATTCAAAGATTGCAAGCAACCATAGTGCAGGAAGGGACAGATTAGAGAGAGAGAGAGTATGCTTTTTTCCATTGCAACCGTACTGGGGTGTATTACTGTAAAAAAAAAAAAAAAAAAAAATCTCTTTAATCTCTTCAATTGTGATGCCATATAGTCTCCTGACCCTGCTGCCACATCCAGACTCTGTCATTGTGCTGCTCTGCAGCAGTGATTCTAATAGCCTGTAATCTATTAGTGATGCCTGTAATCATGATGTGTCTGAATAACAGTATTATTTCACTACCCCATGTCATGCTAATTACAGCTAATTACACCCAAAAAAAATGACTCACTATGTTTAATATGCTTCATAGCATAAGAGCATGATGTCAGCCATTTTGTGTATGTTCTAAATAAGATCACAATAATTCTAAAGTCTTTACTGCATCTCTAAATGTAAGTCGGGGAGTAGAGATGTCTACTTAGTTTATTTATGGTGTTTAGACAAGAGACTGATAAGGGGTCTGGTTACATTCTCTAAAACATTCCCACATCTGTGAAAGAGACCTACATCAAACTCTTATCTTTCCAATAAATTTTGGATGTCTAATTTGAGACTCTATGTCTATGAAAATCCAGGGTTTGATTACTTATAGATGTCAAAAGTAAGACCTGAATTGTTACTTATGGCTCCACCTTTCAAGTGTGGAATGTTGGTTTAAGACCAATTATTTACAAGTGCACCCTTAATGGTAATGATGCTAACTGCTTATGCAATAGCAACCCCTAGTGGATGGGTAGGTGACATTACAGCATAGGAAAGGCATTATGGGTGATGTGCTCAATGCATTCTGGGTAGTATGGTGATGTCATAGTCATTACCATATGTACACGCCCAACCTACATTAATTGGGGAATTCCAATTTAGGAGGGTGTGTCTAACTAATTAAAAAGTCTGGTAAATCAGATGTTAGAAAACTAGAGACTGAACTGGGGGATGATACTGAAGGCTGATACTGAAGTCTGAACTGCTCTAACTGAAAGCTGTAGAGAACAAGATGGAAGCCATGAAAGCCATGTGAGATTCCAGATGCCGGACTGATCACACGGTACCGACCCAATGGCTGTCCCTGACGATGAGATGGACCATTCAGTGTTCCTCAGAGTAGAAGTAAGGTTCTTACAAAGTTTTGGTAAGAGACACAAAAATGGTATTCCATTTAATTAAGACTAATTGGGACAATGTGGTTGGAATTATACCATTTATATTGGCAAATAAATTAATTAAATAAAATAATTAATTATCTCGATATTAAGATTATAGTTTTAGGATATTGTGGGACTTCACTCTACCTGCAGAAGAATCAAGACTCATAATCTATCAAAGCCTGGAATAATTGCTAAAGCATATTGATAGAATTCCTACTCGCCAAGCTATATTTTCCCACACAGGAAACTTGTTTCAAGTTCTTCCTCCTAAAATATAGAGCAAGATCATATATCTCTGCTAATTATCTTAATGTCTTACCAAAGTCATATATAGAAAATAGTCCAGAATGGGGGGGAAGTATATCATAATTCTTCCATATTTATATCTTAGATGGATTTCCCCATTCATGGAGTCATGTGATTTGTAGTGGTTAGAAGGGGGCGGGGAGTCAATTTAGCATTCCATATTGATGTCTAATGATTAGATATTGCCCATCTTAATATCATGAGGTTCCTCTGAATAGAGTGATATGTAACCTTTTTCTTATATGATATTCTAATCTAGAAGTTTTTGTTTATTGTAACAAGCTACTAACTACTCACATGTATTGTTCTACTAAATGTAGTCAATTAACAATCTTGTACTGTTTACTAATATCTAATTGGTATTTATTTGCATATATCATTGTGTTTATTACTCATTTATATTTATAATCTCATAACCAATAAATCTGCATACTTTATAATACCTGTGTATTGTTGTATATTGCAAAACTACATCCTTAAGCGTTAATGTCATCCCGTCATAAAAATAACTTGTTGATATCTGAGGAAATAGTCAAACTCAGATGTGAATTGTTAGGATTAGCTTTGTCTACAATTCACCAGGTCATAATTTTGATATTTTTTCATAATCAATAATTTTTATGACCATAATTCATAATTGAGTTATTACCGCACGACACCCAGCACACTCCATATGCGTGCTACGGCAAGGCAAAGTGTTCTACACCCCTAATGAGGCTCTCTGTAGACCAGAAATAGCTATTTTTAATAGCGATTTGCCACAAATATAATCAGATCAAACCAAATTTTTTGGGAAAATTTGGCGAATCTGCCGAAGCGAATTTTAGAAAATTTTGCCCATCTCTAATTATTTTGTAGAAAATCACCTGCATTTAGGTTAAGGATGCAGCATAGGTACAGGAATGCAAATAGTGTAGGACTTTTCCTTCTGGAGTGGACACACAGCCCTCGATCTCCTGCCCATGTGGTTCTCACTTCCGCTTCTGCATGACCTCTCCTCCATGTTCTTAGTCAGCCAAACAGTCCTTTCCTCTACAACTTCTCCTTCAGCCTACAAAGAGATGCTGGGTACTGAAGTCCAGCAAATTTATGGAAAACAAGTACTACTGCTGATGGAACTGATGTAATATGAAGTTTATGGACAGATTAGTAGGGTACTCAACCCCTAGGCATCTTATCCCCTATCCAAAGGTATTATTTTTCCATAACAACAAACTGCAGCCAGCTTCCATTTATGAGATTGATCAGGTAAAATGAAAGCTGAGCTTTGATTGGTGCTATTGCAAATAAGACTGTTTTGTGCTCAGTTTTCATAAATCTGCTACATTTATCTTTTTGCCCTGGAATTAAACGTAAAATTACGCTCTAAATGACCAATGGATTATGGCCCACCTGTGGTCCCTCAAGCATTGGCCTTTTTACCAAATTGTCTGGCTTCTCCATGTTCCTTTACCATTTTTTTTTGTTGACTTCTTTTAAAAGGAAATAAAAAGGAAGGTGTTCATGGAGCCTTAAAGGGGTACTCCGGTGGAAAACATTTATTTTTTAAATCAACTGGTTCCAGAAAGTTAAACAGATTTGTAAATTACTTCTATTAAAAAAGTATTTGTCCCTCCAGTAGTTATTAGCAGCTGTATTCTACAGAGGAAATTATTTTATATTTTAATTTCTTTGTTGTCTTGTCCACAGTATGCCCAAATCAGGAACTGTCCAGAGCAGGAGAAAATCCTCATAGCAAACCTATGCTGCTCTGGACAGTTTCTGACACGAACAGAGGTGTCAGCAGAGAGCACTGTGGACAAGAAAAAAAGAAATAAAAAAAGAAAAGCATTTCCTCTGTAGCACACAGCTGCTAATACATATTGGAAGGATTGTGGCTAGTAGGGTGAAAAATGGGGGGTGCTCCCAGGGTGGAATGTAGTGCAGAATCTGTGGGACCACGCCAGCGCCACCACACACAGGACCACGAGCAGTATTGTACTCTTTGGAGCTGAGGAAGGCACCTTAAGTGTGCCGAAACGCGTTGTCCACTCCTTTTTGCAAAATAAACAAGTTTTACCTGTGCTGGCTGGAGTCTCTCCGTCCTTTCGTACACATACAGCAGCGCCTCCATTAAAAACCGGCCTTTTTTCTGTAGCTACCAGCTACCTATCCCGTATTGGAAGGATTAAGATTTTTAAACAGAAATAATTTACAATTCTGTTTAACTTTCTGGCACTAGTTCATTTAAAAAAGAAAAAAAAAGTTTTCCACCGAAGTACCCATATATATATATATATATATATATATATATATATATATATATATATATAAAAGATTTGTAAATTACTTCTATTAAACAGTCTTAATCCTTTCAGTACTTATGAGCTGCAGAAGTTGAGTCGTTCTTTTCGGTCTAAGTGCTCTCTGATGACCTGTGTCTCTGGAATGGCCCAGTTTAGAAGCAAATCCTCATAGCAAACCTCTTCTACTCTGTGCATTTCCGGAGACAAGCAGAGATGTCAGCAGAGAGCACTGTTGCCTGACATAAACCAACAACTCAACTTCAGCAGCTGATAATTATTGAAAGGATCAAGATTTTTTTAATAGAAGTAATTTACAAATCTAGAAAAATGGTGGAGAGGCTCCTATTTACCTGACAACCCGAGATTCGATCTACCCAAACAACACCTATAACCACAGTGTTAAAAAAGTACAGTATACAATACAGAAAGTGGGGCTCAGGGTCAGGAATATTGGAATACTTTTGATTTATTAGATAAATGTATATATGAAAAAAAAAATCATAAACTTGGGTTCTGTGACTCACAGGGCCCTTGTGGGTCCACAGGAAAACAATTTTAACAATTAATAAATGGCTAATAAATGGTTATTATAATAAAATCAATAACAGCAGATATACATATATAATTAAAATCTGAATAAAAAAATAGGGCTAAAAATATTATAATCCTTTAAAAAGTGTCCACATATCAATATAAAGCAGTAAGGTAGTGGTTGTACATGGTGGGCCATTTATATGGATACACCTTAATAAAATGGGAATGGTTGGTGATATTAACTTCCTGTTTGTGGCACATTAGTATTTGAGAGGGGTGAAATCAAGATGCGTGGTGACCATGGCGGCCATTTTGAAGTCGGCCATTTTGAATCCAACTTTTGTTTTTTCAATAGGAAGAGGGTCATGTGACACATCAAACATGTTGGGAATTTCACAAGAAAAACAATGATGTGCTTGGTTTTAATGTAACTTTATTGTTTCACGAGTTATTTTCAAGTTTCTGACCACTTATAAAATGTGTTCAATGTGCTGCCCATTGTGTTGGATTGACAATGCAACAATCTTCTCCCACTCTTCACACACTGATAGCAAGACCACAGGAGAAATGCTAGCACAGGCTTCCAGTATCCATAGTTTCAGGTGCTGCACATCTCGTATGTTCACAGCATAGACAATTGCCTTCAGATGACCCCAAAGATAAAAGTCTAAGCGGGTCAGATCGGGAGACCTTGGGGGCCATTCAACTGGCCCACAACGACCAATCCACTTTCCAGGAAACTTTTCATCTAGGAATGCTCGTACCTGACACCCATAATGTAATGCACCATCTTGCTGGAAAAACTCAGGGAACGTGCCAGGTCCGAGCATTCCTAGATGAAAAGTTTCGTGGAAAGTGGATTGGTCGTCGTGGACCAGTTAGATGGTCCCCAAGGTCTCCCGATCTTATCCCCTTAGACTTTTATCTTTGGGGTCATCTGAAGGCAATTGTCTATGCTGTGAAGATACGAGATGTGCAGCACCTGAAACTACGGATACTGGAAGCCTGTGCTAGCATTTCTCCTGCGGTGTTGCTATCAGTGTGTGAAGAGTGGGAGAAGAGGGTTGCATTGACAATCCAACACAATGGGCAGCACATTGAACACATTTTATAAGTGGTCATAAACTTGTAAATAACTCATGAAAGAATAAAGTTACGCTAAAACCAAGAACATCATTGTTTTTCTTGTGAAATTCCCAATATGTTTGATGTGTCACATGACCCTCTTCCTATTGAAAAAAACAAAAGTTGGATTCAAAATGGCCGACTTCCAAATGGCCGCCATGGTCACCACGCATCTTGAGAAGTCTCCCCCCTCACATATACTAATGTGCCACAAACAGGAAGTTAATATCACCCACCATTCCCATTTTATTAAGGTGTATCCATATAAATGGCCCACCCTGTAGAATATGGGATAGTCTCTCTCAAGTGACAATATTCACAAATGTTTTATATACAATTGAATAGAGTGTCCCATGTATTCTCTCACTTGAGAGATATATTAGATACAGCGATTACAGAATTATGTAACTTTGCAGAGTTAGTTTGTCACAATAGTATTGATTGTCTTTGAGGTTATACACGATCCTGGCTCTCTGTGCAGAGAGCCCGCTGCTAGAGACACAGCCTGTCTCAAAGGTATGCAGCGACAATGGTAAACTTTAGTAGTATAGATAGTTTATGTGCAGATATACAGAGTTGGTACCTTCTCTTAGTTGCGCTCAGTCACACGAGCGAGTTCTGATTCCCTGGGCAGAGGGAGTTATGCTGGAGACTCTGCCATCTCAGGTAAGCAGCGGTAGCAGTGGGCACAGTCTATGGGTACTCCAGAGGTTTTCCCGCAGATGGTAGGAGGAAGCCTGCGTCGTTCTCGTGGTTGAGGATTGCACGTACTGTCTTTGATAGATTGACAGACAGCACTGGATGTTAGGTAACGCTGTATCTGGCAAGAACTTGATATTGTGGCACTTGGATTATAGATTTATGTGCTGGTATACGGCTGGACACGTTTCAGGTCCCCCTTAGGACCTTTCTTCAGCAGCTAAGCATTTTTTAAAGGATTATAATATTTTTTAGGCCTCATTTTTTATTCAGATTTTAATTATATATGTATATATGCTATGTTATTGATTTTAGTATAATAATCATTTATTAACCATTTCTTAATTGTTAAAAGTGTGTTCCTGTGGACCCACAATATAAATGTATCTAATAAATCAAGAGTATTCCAATATTCATGACTCTGAGCCCCAATTTCTGTATTGTATAATTTACAAATCTGTTTATCTTTCTGGATCCAGTTGATATATAAAAAAAATAGTTTTTCCTGGAATACCCCTTTAAACAATATGTACCATAAAACACTCACACGGGTAAATGAAAAATCTACCTGGCAACACAATATGTTCTGTTCTCCAACTCTTATTCCCAGAACATTTGCTGGAGTGGTGATGGGCTCAATTAACCTCAATTAGTTCTAAGCCATAGGACAAAAGGTATAATTAGATGTTGTTAGGTAAAAAGGGGACCCTATCCAGAAACCTGGTTGGTGGCAAGCTGTATTTAATGCTTGCAAGGAGAGAACAAAAGACATATTGTTATTGTGTTGGCTTGGCTTGCAGGAAAAACAAAATCATTTTACAGCTTTCATGATGCTAATGGACTTTTCACAATGCTGTTATTTTGAAGACCCTGTACTTGAGTTTTGACCTAATTATAAGCCACAACTTGCAGAAGATGAAAAACAAAGTTCTATCGATTCACATGGTTAGGTCACCAGCTATTTCCAGTGCATTTATAAGTCAATGTATTAATAGATTACTGTGAATGTGCCTTTCACCTTGTCGGGTCAAATAGGGGTGTTTATCAGAAGTGGCAATTTAAAGATTTTAAGTAAATTCAAAGAGCGGATGGGAAGGTTATAGGTCACCATCAATGATCAAATCACTTGAAAAGGTTACAAAGGTAATACTTCAAGGTAATAATTATCTAATAAGGTCACAGTGGATTTTAATGGAACAGTTATGTGGTAATGCTGGAGCCTTCTGCATGCACAGCCTGGTAGAAAGAAGTGGTCAAATGCAAACTGAGGGATAAAGCTCTGTCTTAACATGACAATTATGTGAACAAACCTAGAAATCAACAATATACTAGAAGTGTTAGTGAACTATATAATATCTCAAGGAGTATACAGTGGAGAGGGGGAGAGATGGGGAAAAATGACTGGGAGAAATGTATCATTCAAGGGCCGTGGAGTGGAGAAAGCTGCCAGGGACCACCCTGATGACTCAGAGTTTAGGCAGCATGGAAATTATGATAGTCAATGAGAACTTCATGGCTGAGCTTCACCCACACTGCCTGTGGTTCAGACAGAGAGAGAAGACTGGAAGGGTTTCATATGGGCACATCGTGCCTGTGTGATGTGTCCTGTGATATCGGGCATCAAGACATTACCAGCAGATTCTTGTAAGTGGTGAGGTGAGACACTCCAGTGATTAGATGTCCTGTAAAGGGTTAGGTGATACTTCCATGGATTAGATGTCCTGTAAATGGTTAGGTGAGACCTCCATGGATTAGATGTCCTCTAAGTGGTGAGGTGAGATTAGGTTTGTTTTTCCAGCTTGTTCAACAGTTTCTCAATAGGAGAGAGGCCTAAGAAATTTAGAGGTTAAGCCAACACTTTTCAGATTGTCATGTTCCTCAAATTATTTCTGAACAATTTTTTCAGTGTGGCAGGAAGCATTATTCTGTCAAAAGAGGCTATTGCTACCACTGCCTTGAAGAGGTAAACTTGATCTGCAACAAAGTTAAGGTAGGTGTATGTGTCAAATGTGGTAGTTGACAAACAAATCACAAATACTACAGATGCCCCCACTTCCTTAAAACCCCTTTCAGACATCTTACAGGACATCCCCCTTCTCCTTTACACCACTTCCAATATAAACAACTGTGCCACTTCTACCACTCTACGAAGCGACAACTAGATTTACATCAGCAGCTCACTAAATTTGAGACCCTATATGTTGCCCCCCAACCTCTCTCCCGCTCCATTAAGACGCTTTATGCTCTCCTATTAGATGAGTGAACCACCAAACCGCTACCCTTTAGATCTGGATGGGAAAAAGACCTCGGACATACAATATCTGATAGCGACTGGCAGAAGGCCCTCCGCTATTGCCACAAGACCTTGATTTCTTGTAGAGCACAGGAAATTAACTACAAAGTTCTTACT
This sequence comes from Hyla sarda, assembly GCF_029499605.1. Taxonomy (NCBI): domain Eukaryota; kingdom Metazoa; phylum Chordata; class Amphibia; order Anura; family Hylidae; genus Hyla; species Hyla sarda. Next base: position 84,745,750 of record NC_079192.1, read on the forward strand.
AGGTGGTACAGGGGCCCCACCCTACTAACGTTTTTCTATGCGGAACTCCCTGATGTTTGTTGGCGCTGCTCAGCCCCTGGGGGTTCCATGATGCATATCTGGCTGACCTGCCCTGCGCTCTCAGACTTCTGGTCCAGGGTCTTTAATGTTATTACCCATATCTCCTCGATCCGCCTCCCAATTACTCCAGAAACAGCACTGCTCTCTATTCTCCCCCCCCCCCGAATATGTCGGCCCCCACTACTCGCCTGATCTCCTTTTTGCTTCTGGCAGCGAGATCAGTCGTACCCAGATTGTGGAGATTCTCTACACTGCCCTCCATTTCCTCCTGGCTTCAGGAAGTGACTAGATTACATAGAATGGAGGAGCTGATGGCTACCTTTCCTTCTCAGATTGGGAAATATGAATCCATTTGGTCCCCGTGGTTGACTTTCCTTTCCTCCAAGGAATTTGAGACCCTAGGCTCCTCGGGTAGATCCCTTCCCTTGCCACCTGCCCCCCTTGACCGAATGCCAGCTCCCCCCCCCCACCTCCGGCGGCGCGCCCATCTCATCCAGTTTGACGGCCCTGCTTACCTCACTTCATTGCCATACAATCCCTGGAGTTCGCGGAGGTGCGGACCCCTACACCTGACACGGTACGTATGCTACGCTCTCACTATCCTACCTTCTACTTCCTCTCCTTTCTCCCCTTTTCCCAGTCGGCATTACGACCCCCTTATCCCCTTCTTTTCTCCCCCTCTGCCTCCTCCGTCCTGCCCTTCTCTTCTATTCTTTCCATTCTTCCACAGGCTCCACCCCCATTGTTTATCATACCTCTTGTTTTGATATGGTTGCCCATAACCCGAATGCTGTATCTACTTACCCTTGCCCCGGACACATTCAAGCCTATTCTGTTCCTATTTATCGGCTAGCAGGTAGAGGTTTCCACCTATGTATGACTGCCCTTTCATTTTCACGTTGACTGTTTGTTGAAAAACTCTTTCTTATTGGTTATTTTATATTTGCTCATTGTGCTCCCTGCGTGGAGCCCCAGCTAAATGACTTGCCTTGCCTGTGTGAGTTTTGTGCTTCTATTATTGATTCTTATGTTTGCATCATTTATGAAAAAATATGAATAAAGTTATACTTAAAAAAAATAAAATACTACAGATGCCAGTGCCCAAATTGTATAAAGAACACATGGTCTCTAACCAGGGATCATTAATACCCTTTCTTAATATCCCCACACTTAAAAATAACTTTATTTGTGTTTTAGAAACAGTACCTGCATAACCAAAAAATGTTTAAACCACTGTCGCCAGTCCCTGATAGCTATATAATATCACTGTATTTGCTATTACAGGGGCTCATGGCATATAGACATAGAAAATGTACTTTTACAAAATTTATCACCATTCTTGCCTGCAGTCCAAACAACAGATGATAAAAATGGACCAATGGCGAAGGCTTATTAAAAGCTTATACAAATAGTCCCCTGACATGTTTCGCTCCTCAGAGCTTCATCAGAGGTCTGAGCTAATGGCTGTCATCCCTGGGACTGATTTGTCTTAGGGTGGGTTCACACCATGTTTTTGCAATACAGTTCCCGCATCAGGTTTTTGGATGAAAAACAGATTGCTCAAAACCGAACTAAACTGTATAAAAACGTGTGTACAAATTTTAACCCCTATATGGTTTGAAAAATGATGCCCGGTTGTATTTGTTTTTTAAGAAAAAAATGTATAAGTTTTTAATTTTTCAGTCTATTGTGAATAAAGTTTCACTTGATTGATTGAAATTCCAAGAAAAAAATTGTGCAAAGTCAAAAACTGTAAGGTGCAAACCGGATGGAATTGTACACACATACGGTTCTGTATGGTTCCCATTGACTCCCATGTTTAAAGAAAAAAAAAATGTATATGGTTTCCATACTGTTTTTCACCAAGACCAAAAACTTTGGTAGGCTGCGGTTTTGGGTAAAGGAAAAAAAAAAACTGATAAAACCGTACAGGATGCAAAATGGACATAACTGGATGCATCGTTTGGCATATGGTTTTCAATGGAGAGCCAATGCACATACGGTTTTCAATATGGTTCCACATGGTTTTCATATTGAAAATGTATACGGGAACTGTATTGCAAAAATGTGGTGTGAACCCACCCTTATATAGTCTATGACTTAACAACAACAGAGGAGGAACCCATGCCTCCAATAATATCACTCGATATATTGCACATATATTGTGATGTTACCAATCATGTATTGATTTGTTACCATGTCTGCATCCTGGCAGCTCCAATCACTTATATAACACATTAGATAGACAAGTTACCTCACCTATACCAGGAATATTATCAGCCATTCATAATTCCCATCTGTCTCTGCTTTATTGATGGGCAGCTCTAGTCACCAATGATCAGCACTGTTTACCTATTGATATCACATCCTCTTTTCCAGGTTCTCACAGTGGACCAATTACCACCGCTCTGATATACTGCAGCTTAGATGTCCTATTCTTCTCATTGTAGGTTATAAGCAATCACTCATATTACAGGCAGATTATACCAGTATTTTTTCTAAAACACGACTAAAATTTATGTTTTAGAGTGGGGATATTAAGAAAGAATAATGTTCCCTGGTTATGGATCTTTTGTTATTTACAGTTGGAAACTATTTTTTGTTACAATTGACCAAATAGTGGTCTTTTCCTCCTCTCTCAGACAAATAATTTAATATATAAATCTCACAATACAAGTGGATCTGCACCGTCACCATTGACGGCAATTCAGTCTGTGCTAGTTATAGTTCTTTGGAAAGAATTAACACGTTCATCCTTTTGGTGGATCAATCTTCTGTCACTGAAATTCTGCACTGTAAATCGGTCTGCGGAAGGGCCATTAACACAAATGTTATGGTCTATACAATGGAATTCCCAAGTGCAATTCCATACATGGAAATTTTGTAATGTGAACATACCCTCATAGAGTACATCCCTCCCCTTGATAATCAACAAAGGAAAACCAGCCATAGAGGGGGCCTTTCCGGGGAGCGGAATAAAATAATGTAGACGTCAAGTTTATTCACCAATAATATGTTTCAGGTAGAACACCCTTCTTCAAAAGGGGGTTCTACCTGAAACGCATCATTAGTGAAAAAACTTGAGTTCTACATTAATTTATTGTATATGTGATTCCATAAGGAGGAGTAGCCCCTATAGAGGGATTTCAAGTTTTTCCTTTGTTGACTGTCTTCCTGTGGACGGACTTCGCTCGGTCTCCGTATCCCTACAGCTCAAAAATACTCCCAGAATTCACCATATCATACTACTAACTGTGTTTGGGTTATATGCAGGGCCGTCTTTAATGCAGGGCAAAAGGGGCAGATGCCCTGGGCCCTGTCATTCCTCAGGGTTCAAACCAGCTAGCTCTTTAGCCCCATGCTAAAGCTGCTAGCCGCCGCCGGTCCATCCGCTCCTTTCTTTGGCCCATACCCCGGAAAGGCCCCCTCTATGGCTGGTTCCCCAGGCACCAAGTAAACTGAGCCGGGGCACGGTCGCTGCCGCTTTAAGATGTCCGTGCGCAGCAGAGGGAGATCCCGCCACCACTGAGAGCTCCAGCTGCTGCTTCTATAAGGTGCAGACACTGCAGAGGTGTACAGAGGGAGGGGTGAGAGTGGGCTAGTTTCGGCTGGGGATGAATTTTAATTAATGTGGAGGATAACAGGGGGGTGATGAGGACTGTGGAGGATGACAGGGAGGGGTGCTGAGGACTGTGGAGGATGATAGGGGGATGCTGACGACTGTAGAGACTGACAGGGGTGTGCTGAGGACTGTGGAGGCTAACAGGGGGGGTGCTGAGGACTGTGGAGGATGATGGGGGGATGCTGAGGACTGTGTAGGATGACAGGGGGGTGCTGAGGACTATGGAGAATGACAGGTGGGGTGCTGAGGACTGTGGAGGATGACAAGGAGGGGGTGATGAGGACTGCGGAGGGGGGTGCTGAGGACATTGGAGGATGACGGGTTGCTGATGACTCTTGAGGATGACCAGGGGGTGCTGAGGACTGGGGAGGACCATAAGGGGATGCTGAGGACTGTAGAGGCTGAAAGGGAGGGTGTGCTGAGGACTGTGGAGGATGGCAGGGGGTGCTGAGGACTGTGGAGGATAACAGGGGGGTGCTGAGGACTGTGGAGGATGATGGGGGATGCTGAGGACTGTGGAGGATGACAGGGGGGTGCTGAGGACTGTGGAGGATGATGGGGGATGCTGAGGACTGTGGAGGATGACAGGGGGGTGCTGAGGTCTATGGAGGATGGCAGGGGGTGCTGAGGACTGTGGAGGCTAACAGGGGGGTGCTGTGGACTGTGGAGGATGACAGGGGGTGCTGAGGACTGTGGAGGCTGACAGGGGGTTCTGAGGACTGTGGAGGATGACAAGGGGGTGCTGAGGACTGTGGTGGATGACAGGTGGGGTGCTGAAGACTGTGGAGGATGACAGGGGGATGCTGAGGACTGTGGAGGATGACAGGGGGGATACTGAGGACTGTGGAGGATGACAGGTAGGGTGCTGCGGACTGTGGAGGATGACAGGGGGTTGCTGAGGATTATGGAAGATGACAGGGGGTGTGCTGAGGACTGTTGAGGCTGACAGGGGGGTGCTGAGGACTGTGGAGACTGACAGGGGATTCTGAGGACTGTTGAGGATTACTAGGGGGTGCTGAGGACTGTGGAGGCTGATAGGGGGTTCTCAGGACTGTGGAGGATGACAAGGGGGTGCTGAGGACTGTGTTGGATGACAGGTGGGGTGCTGAGGACTATGGAGGATGGCAGGGGGTGCTGAGGACTGTGGAGGCTAACAGGGGGGGTGCTGAGGACTGTGGAGGATGACAGGGGGTGCTGAGGACTATGGAGGATGGCAGGGGGTGCTGAGGACTGTGGAGGCTAACAGGGGGGATGCTGAGGACTGTGGAGGATGACAGGGGGTGCTGAGGACTGTGGAGGCTGACAGGGGGTTCTGAGGACTGTGGAGGATGACGAGGGGGTGCTGAGGACTGTGGTGGATGACAGGGGGATGCTGATGACTGTGGAGGATGACAGGATGGGTGCTGCGGACTGTGAAGGATGACAGGGGGTTGCTGAGGACTATAGAAGATGACAGGGGGTGTGCTGAGGACTGTGGAGGCTGACAGGGGGGTGCTGAGGACTGTGGAGACTGACAGGGGATTCTGAGGACTGTGGAGGATTACTAGGGGTGCTTAGGACTGTGGAGGCTGATAGGGGGTTCTCAGGACTGTGGAGGATGACAAGGGGGTGCTGAGGACTGTGTACGATGACAGGTGGGGTGCTGAGGACTGTGGAGGATGAAAGGGGGGATGCTGAGGACTGTGGAGGCTGACAGGGGGGTTACTGAGGACTGCGGAGGCTGACAGGGGGGTTGAGGACCGTGGAGGATAAGAGAGGGGGATGCTGAGGACTGCGGAGAATGACAAGGAGGGGGTGATGAGGACTGCGGGGGGACTGTAGAAGTGTGGAGAATGACGGGGGCACTGTAGGAGTGTGGAGGATGACGGGGCACTATAGGAGTGTGGCGGAAGATAGGGGCACTGTAAGAGTGTGGAAATTGAAGGGGGCCCTGTAGGAGTGTGGAGGATGACGGAGGTGTGTGTTTGAGGACTGTGGATGATAAGAGAGAGGGGTGCAGAGGACTGTGGAGGATGACAGGGGGGGTGCTGTAGGAGTGTGGAGGAGGACAAAGGGTTGCTGAAAAAGTGTGGAGGATGACAGTGGGGGTGATGTAGGAGTGTGGAGGATGATGGGATGTTTTAGGACTGTGGAGGATGATGGGGGCGCTGTAGGAGTGTGGAGGATGATGGGGGCGCAGTAGGAGTGTGGAGGATGATGGGGGCACTGTAGGAGTGTGGAGGATGACGGGGGCACTGTAGGAGTGTGGAGGATGACGGGGGCACTGAAGGAGTGTGGAGGATGACGGGGCACTGTAGGAGTGTGGAGGATGACAGGGGGTGTTGCTGTAGGAGTGTGGAGGATGACAGAGGTGTTCAGAGAGAGTGAGTGGGTGAGGGTCAGAAAAGTGGAGAAAGGGTCTGGGGCCAGAGGAGTGTGAAGAAGAGGGGTCTACAGGAGGACTTAGCGGTCTGGCTGGGCATATGGGTCTGGAGGAGGACTTAGAAGTCTGAAGAAGCAGAACTTAGAGGTCTGGGGAGACTTAGTGCTTGTCCACACTGCAGAGATTCCACTGATGAAATTATGTTGCTCAATTTCACATGCAGCTGAGTCCCATTGTTTTTAATGGGATTCTACTGCTCTGTGCATACTGCTGAATCGTGGCAGCGGAATTCTGCCAGTGGAATGGACTATATACCCAAAGAATAAACATGGGCATTTTAAGAGGTGGCGCACGTCAACGTGGTCCTATTCGGTAGCACCTGCTGAAAGTTTGCAGTTTGGACGAGCCCTTAGGGGTCTGGGATTCTGCCAAATAGACAAAACAGTGTCTGGCCGGGTTGAGTTCAGGGGGTGCAGTGTATGGTAGTATTATATTCCAGGGGTACAGTATTTGGCAGTATTATAATGATTATTGTCATCATACAGAGGATGAGGATCTGCTGACATAGTGAGGAACCTATGATGTCCGGGCATCAGACTCTACATAGAAGATGGAGCTGGAAGATGTCCTGGCATCTGGACCAGATAAAGAAGAAAAGTAAAGACAACAGAGAAGACGTCACTCAGGTCATTATATCATTATGTATTCTCCTGACTGTCCCATCAGAGCTGTAGTCACTTGTAATTTCTGCAGTGATGATGGGAGAAACTGTGCCCCAATCTGTGGCTCTCCAGCTGTTAAAAAACTACAATTCCCATCATGCCTGAGGCTCTCCAGGTATGTTGGAAGTTGAAGCTTTACAAAAAACTGAAAGGATTTTAGACTGTGCAACCCATTTTATTTTGGTGGGGGGACAACTGTTGAGACCCCCCAAGCCAAAAAATGAGTCCAATATGCCCGGGCCTATTTTTGGTCTCAGCCCGGCCCTGCTGACGGGGGGATGTTGCCCTGGTTATGCGCACATTTTATCACGCTCCAGGTGAGCAGATTATATCTATTCATATTCTCTGTTCTTTTGTGTTCCCCTTGATAATGGCCGATAATTTATTTGACTGGCCAGTGGTTGTCATGTTATGACTGAGCAGTGGAGCATCTTTTCTTTAGAAGGTTCATGTACAACATATGATATAAGGTAGTTCATCCATGTGTTATTAAATATCAGTAGGCAAATGAATATAACAGATGTCAGTATTTATTTTCATTATAAGCAAAAATGACTATCCTATTAAACACTGAAACCAGGAACTGACCAGGAAACACATCAGATTATGAGATGCAATTCAAATGGCAATGTTAAAGTTTGCTAACATCACAATGTCTGTATATTATTGGCTGGTATTTTCTTAAGCCAGAACATGGAAAGGCTGAAACAATATGTTTCTGTTGACATTAAGAGTCATATTACCCCGAGGCCAAATATCAGTTGAAAATATATTTCTGCTATTGGTTTTTGTGCTGTGTATTTTTTATTTCTGCTTCTGTATCATTTGGCCTCAGTAAAGTTCAGGAAAAAGCTTATCAAACAATGCCCCTGGTTGACTATCGCTGTCACACATTCTGGTAATGCACTGAATTAAACCCTCTCTCTTAATCCTTCTCAATTCCTGAAAGCATTTCTCTTCTGCATGCTGAGTAAAAAAAAAAAAAAACAGTTCTCTTACCTAGAGACAGTTTTCCGGTATGAGAAGACTCATGCAGATCAGCCAATGCCTCCCACCTGGTGTCAGGCATGGATCAGATGGTAATGTATGGGATGCAGATGTTGTAAGACTTTAGAATGTTATATAAAAATTACACATTTACTATGGTATGGTATTGATGGTATTGACATATTACTTGTTTATACCTCTTGGTGCTTTAGCTCTGTTAAAACACAACTCTAACAACACAGCGGTATATAAAAAAAGATTAGAAGTCTGATTCTTACCAAAACTGGTTCAGTTTCTGTCCTTAAAGTGGTACTCTGCCCTCAGACATCTCATGCCCTATCCAAAGGATAGGGGTTAAAATGTCTGATCGTGGGGGTCCTGCCTCTGGGGACCCCCATGATATTTCCTGCGGCACACTAGACATCCGTGCACAAAGCGAACTTCGCTCCGTACCGGATGACTGGCCATGCAGGGCAGAGGCACATGATGTCACGGTAACGCCCACTCGTGATGTCAAGGTCATGCCCCCTCAATGCAAGTCTATGGACATAGACTTGAATTGAGAGGCTATGGCAGTGACGTCACAAGCGGGGAGTGGCAGTGACGTCCCGAGCCTCTGGCGCTGCACCCGATACTCTGAACAAATGCCTGGTCCAGCAGGGATATCACGGGGGTCCCCAGCAGCGGGACCCCCGTGATCAGACATCTTATGGGGCATAAGATGTCTAGGGGCGGAGGACCCCTGTAAGTAAAGAAAAGGTACAGTGTGGCAATAAAGTATTTAGTCAGCTACCATTTGTGCAAGTTCTCACACTTAAAAAGGTATATCATAGGTATACCTCAACTATGAGAGACATAATGAGAAAAAAAATCCATAAAATCACATTGTCTGATTTTTAAAGAATTTATTTGCAAATTATGGTGGAAAATAAGTATTTGGTCACCTACAAACAAGCAAGATTTCTGTCTCTCATAGACCTGTAAATTCTTCTTTAAGAGTCCTCTCTGTCCTCCACTCATTACCTGTATTAATAGCACCTGCTTGAACTTATCAGTATAAAAGACCCCTGTCCAAAAGCTCAAACAGTTACACTCCAAACTCCACTATGGCCAAAACCAAAGAGCTGTCGCAGGACACCAGAAACAAAATTGTAGACTTGCACCAGGCTGGGAAGACTGAATCTGCAATAGGCAAGCAGCTTGGTGTGAAGAAATAAACCATGTGAGCAATTATTAGAAAATGGAAGACATACAGGACCACTGATAATCTCCCTCGATCTGGGGGCTCCACGCAAGATCACCCTGTGGTGTCAAAATGATCACAAGAATGGTGAGCAAAAATCCTACAACCACACGGGGGGACTTAGTGAATGACCTGCAGAGAGATTGGACCAAAGTTACAAAAGCTACCATCAGTAACACATTACGCTGCCAGGGACTCAAATCATGCAGTGCCAGACATGTGCCCCTGCTTAACCCCTTAACCTGTACGTCCTGAGTCCTTTCCCTTTCTATAACGCGGGGCCATGGCGTGGCCCCGCGTCATAGCAGGTCTGACCCGGCCTCTAACAACGTCCGGGACCTGTGGCTAATAGCGCACAGCACTAATCACAGTGCCGCGCGCTATTTACCCTTTAGATGCGGCATTCAAAGTTGAACGCCACGTCTAAAGAGAAAGTAAAACCATCCCGGTTAGCTCAGGGAGCTGTTCGGGATCGTCACGGCAAAATTGCAGGATCCCGAACAGCTTACAAGACAACCGGAGGTTCCCTACCTGCCTCCATGCTGTCCGATCACCGAATGACTGCTCACTGTTCAGTGCCTGAGATCCAGGCATAAGCAGTCAAGCAGCAGAATCCTTGATCACTGGTTTCCTATGAGAAACCAGTGATCAATGTAAAATATCAGTGTGTGCAGTGTTATAGGTCCCTATGAGAGCTATATATTGCAACAAAAAATAAAAAAAAATTAATAAAAATCATTTAACCCCTCCTCTAATAAAAGTTTGAATCCCCCCTTTTTCCATAAAAAAAAAACAAAAAAAAATGTGTAAATAAAAATAAAAATAAACATATGTGGTATCACCACGTGTGGAAATGTCCGGAATTATAAAAATATATAATTAATTAAACCGCACGGTCAATGGCATGCGCGCAAAAAATTCCAAAGTCCAATATAGTGTATTTTTGGTCACTTTATATCATCAAAAAATTAATAAAAAGTGATTAATAAGATTGATCAATACAAAAATGGTACCGCTAAAAACTTCAGATCACGGCGCAAAAAATTACCCTCATACCGCCCCATATGCGGAAAAATAAAAAAGTTATAGGGGTCAGAAGATGACAATTTTAAACGTATAAATTTTCCTGCATGTAGTCATGATTTTTTTCAGAAGTACGACAAAATCAAACCTATATAAGTAGGGTATCATTTTAATTGTATGGACCTACAGAATAAAGATAAAGTGTAATTTTTACCAAAAAAAGTATGGCGTAGAAACAGAAGCCCCCAAAAGTTGCAAAATGGCGTATTTTTTTCAATTTTGCATCACAGTGATTTTTTTTACGTTTTGCCGTAGGTTTTTGGGTAAAATGACTGACGTCATTACAAAGTAGAATTGGTGGTACAAAAAATTAGCAATCATATAGATTAATAGGTGCAAAATTGAAAGAGTTATGATTTTTTAAATTTAAGGAGGAGAAAATGAAAGTGTAAAAACGGAAAAACCCCTGGTCCTTAAGGGGTTAAGGACTCAGCCCATTTTCACCTTAGGGACTCAGCCCTTTTTTTTAATTCTGACCACTGTCACTTTATGTATTAATAACTCCTTTTACCTTTTATTCTGATTTTGAGATAGTGGTAAATTTCCATTGTTTCTTGCATCCTTTCCAAGTTTCTTGAAACTTTCTGCTTGTAAGGAAAATGGATATTCCAAATAAATTTTGTATTGATTCACAATTACAATATGTCTACTTTATGTTGGCATTATAAAGTTGACATGTTTTTACTTTTTGGAGACATTAGAGGGCTTCAAAGTATAGCTGCAATTTTCAAAATTTTCATGAAAAATTCAAAATCTGAATTTTTCAGGGACCAGTTAAGTTTGAAGTGGATTTGAGGGGCCTTTCTGTGAGAAATACCCCATAAATGACCCCATTATAGAAACTGCACCCCTAAAGATATTCAAAATAGCTACATGCATCAATTCTTTAATTGGCCTCAACATATCCTCAACATATCCCCACATCTCTTCTTTGAATAGTTATTGTGTAATATTATGTCTGATACTTGTCTTTATTTGTACCCCATAATTGTAAGCGCTGCAGAATCTGTAGGCGCTATATGAATTAAATAAATCAATATATGCACCAATGTATGCTATAATCCAACTACTAGACAATGCCATCTACTACCAGTGAAATATCATGATAAGTCAAAAATAGCATCAGGTGGCCACATCTTTGTTATGTATTTAAACTTGAAGATGACATTAATATATGATATTTTAAGTTATGGTCAGATTTCTAAAGGTGCGGCATATCTGGAGTCAGGAATGAAATGTTTCCTTTGGTATGGAGCAATTGTCATCTGCTTCATAAGTTTTTTTTTGCCTTTTTCTGGTTAAACACAGTAGATGTATAGTTTGAACTTCATGGACTCTTGTATTTTCTATACTTTCTTGACTATGTTACTATGGATAATAACTCTGTTGCCATTAAAAGGGGACTGAACAAAATACTTAGCAAAGGGTATGTTCTATCCCTTGCTAAGCACTCATTCGGAGAAGAACTATTGGCAGCTTATACTATACAGTAAAATAGGCAACGGGCACAACTTCTTTGCAGTCAATCTAACATGGATTGTTAAGTAGCAATAGCAGGGTTCAATGGATAGTGGTGGTGCTTAAAGGGGTTATCCACCATAAGGGGATTTTAGTATGTACCTGGCAGACAGTAATGGACATGCTTAGGAAGGATCTGCGCTTGTCTTGGGGCTAAGTGGCTGTGCTGTGAGATTACCATAATGAAGTTGAATTACACAGGGGAAAATATTGAACTCATGAAAAAAAGGGAGGTGCAAAAAGGCATGGAAAACCAAGAAGAACAGCTGAACTCTGTCAGTAATCAAAAAGCAACCCAGCAACTTGTCAATGCAAATTAATATCAACTGGTTCAGTCCCAATTGATGGTCTACAAAAAGGTCTCATGGTCAAGAGGTCACATAAGACACATCTCATAATGGGTAAAAGAAAAGGGTCATCTCAAGATATTTGCAACCTAATCATTATACATTTTAACAATGGTGTTGGTTACAGGTACATTTCTAAGCTTCTGAATGTTCCAGTGAGCACCCTTGGGGCCATAATATGAAAATGGAAAGACAATCACAAGATTTCAGACAGAAGAGTGAAAAGAAAAATCAGAAGGGTTGTCAAAGAGCCAAGAGCCAATTGTGGAGTGCTTTAAAAAGACATGAAATCTTGTCTCAAAGAAAACAGTAAGTAATGCAGTCCACCTCTCTGCCTTGTATGCACACTCTCCACACAATACTCCAAAAGTTTTCTGCTCAACTTTTGGAAAAGCCACTGAAATATTGGGGGAATAAAGTGTGGTCAGATGAGAGCAAAATGGAACAGTTTGGATGCCATAATACACACCATGCTTGAAGGAAAAATTAAACTGAACATCACCCTAAAAACACCATACCAACAGTAAAGTTTGGAGGTGGGAAAATTATGGTGTAGGGTGGAATTTCAGCAAATGGTACTGAAAACGTTACATAAATGAAGGAAGGATGAATGAGCAAATTTACCGAGACATTCTTGACAAACTTCTGCTGCCATCTACCAGGATGATGAAGATGAAATAAGGGTGTACATTTTAGCAAGATAATGATAAGAGATGAGTGAATCAAATATGACGAATCCGAATTCATTACGAATTTCATGAAAAATTTGATTTGCAACGAATGCAAATATTGCCGAGATTCTATCGTGCGAATCGCTTCATTAAACTCCCTTAAGTGCGGTCCAGGCTCCAGGGCATCTAAAATGGCCGATCCACATGTGAGGACATGGGGCAAGGAATCCTAAGAAGACATGAACAAGGGTAAGCAGGATGACCCTGAATCACATGCAGGATGCTGCCTATCAGCAGCAACCCCCCCCCCCCCGTGATGTCACAGCCCTATATAATCGGCAGCCATATTCTTGCTAGTCACTTCATCCTTTCACTGCAGAGAGATAGGACTGACAGGGCTTTGTGTGTTACACAGACAAGCTTTTTCAAGCAGCGTTTCACCTCCAAGTCACGTCAGCATTCTGGGGGACAGAGAGCAGAATTTTTACTGCAGCGATTAACCTCCAAGTCACTTTCTACATCATTGTATTAGAGAGAGCGGCAGAGAGCTGTGTGTTGCCTCATACATTTGAACAAGCTTGCTTAGCTGGAGAAATCTTAGCAGAGGATGGAGAAATAATTTTTCAGCGAAACTCTGTGTCTTTGTTCCACAACAAATGGTCTGCTGGTTATCCTAGTCTGTAGATTGTATAATACCTAGCAGTCCATACCTATTAGTCTTTGAGAGAGTGCAATTTTGGGTTTAGTACACAGCAACTGTGTGCTGCAGCACTGTTGTGCACTGCTGGTGTTGTGAAAAAATATGTTTTTTTTAAGCATACTGTAGCACATTTTTCTGCCCTCATGAGTGCATACCACATATCTAAATATAATTAGTGTACTATTTTGTGCCTGTTAGTCTGTCAAGGGTCTAGATAATGTGAGGGCTGAGAAAATGTGAAAGGTCAGGCAACATTAATCACCGGCTGGTTTTTTACTCCAATAGGTTTTTAAGCATACTGTAGCACATTTTTCTGCCCTCATAAGTGCATATCACATACCTACATATAAGTAGTGCACTATTTTGTACCTGTTAATCTGTCAAGGACCTAGATTTTGTAAATGGGCAGGAAAAAGTAATCACCAGCTGGTGTTTTACTCGAATACGTTTTTTAAGCATACTGTAGGGCCTTTTTCTGCCCTCAAAAGTGCATACCACATACCTACATCTAAGAAGTGTACTATTTTGTACCTGTTAAACTCTCAAGGGCCTACATACTGTGAATGGACAGCCAAAAGTACACACCTGCTGGTGTTCTATACAAATACGGTTTTAAGCATAGTGAAGCATACTGTACTACCCTCATATACGCACTAAGTATGTCAGGCAGAGAAATGCCCGGACCGGCATAGAGGAGTGGCAGGGGCCTAAATTCCTCAGGCAGCAGGAGTCACAGCGAGAGGCCTGATCTCCCGAAATCACTTAGCGGTCCTGTCTCGACCAGCAACCCATCTGCCGTCATTGATTAGTTAACACGGTCATCCACTTCATCACAAGTGACATCTGATACCCCCAGTCAACAGTCAGACACTACCCTCAGTTGGCATGGCCCGGAAGCAGTCCCTGACCTCCCATTACATCTGTCCTATGCTGTTCCCTCCCCTAAAGAAGTATCTTATGCTGTGAATTCAGCTCCATTATTCAGTGAGGAGGATCTAATAGAGGATAGTCAGCAGCTACTGCCCAGCCAAGAAGTGGAGGAGAAATCCACTGTTTCCTCCACTAGGCAGGCACGTAGTGATGAGGAGAGTGACATGGGAGGTGGTGTTGCCAGAGTTGAGGGTCCTGAAGCAGACACTGTTGCGGAACCTAAGGAGGATATCAGTGACGTTTAGACACTTGTTGATTATGAAGCCGATAGCAATTGGGAGCTGGGTGCAGAAGGGGCTTCATCATCATCAGGAGAAGAGGGTTGCAGTTTGCCCGTGAGGCCGCAGCTGAGCCAGAAAGGTGGTAGCATGGTTTACAGTCAGCATGGTGGCCGAAGTAGAATTACTGGAGCCAAACGTGTCTGGGGGAGACTACCTGCTCTGTGGCATCCTACCTCAACGGGAGGTAGTGTAACAGGGGTTCCTAGAGTCTGTGGCAGTAGCAGTCAATCAGTGCGGACTGTTGGTGTGAAAATCAGCTACTCGGCGGTGTGGCAGTTTTTAATCAAGCATCTAGAGGAGGTTAACATAGCCACATGCAAGAAGTGTTGGCAGAAGGTGAAGCGTGGCCAGGGTCCCAATGTTGGCACCACGGCCATGTGATGACATATGAACCATGGCTCTGATGTAGTGGTCCAGCCTGCTGCATGACCCAGTGGCATGCCGCCCCCTCTTTCAGCCAGCCAAGGCTCCACCACCTCAGCCGAAGGGAGCTGTGTGTCATACCCTCCTTCTGTTGCTCCAGGTGCTCCTGCTCCTCCTAATTTTAGTAAATAATTCAGCCAACAATCCATCAGCAAAGCCATGTCCAAGAGACATGACCCCACTCATCCAATGGAGCAGAAGCTGAATGTGTTCTTGTCCAAGTTGCTGGTGTTGCAGTCTCTCCCTTTTCAAGCAGTGGACTCTGCACTTTTCAGAGAACTGATGGCTTGTGCCAAGCTGAGTAGGAGAGTTCCAAGCCGTCATTTCTTTGCGAAGAAGGCAGTACCAGCCCTGCACAATTTTGTGGAAGAGAAGGTGGGCCATTCCTTGAGCCAGTTGGTGTGTACCAAAGTGCACCGCAGCGCCGTCATCTGGAGCTGTAACTATGGTCAATGACAATACATGTTCTCTACAGCTCATTGGGTGAATTTGGTTCCTGCACAGCCACAACCCCAACTTGGACAGGTCACGTCGCTTCCTCCTCCACGCTCTCAGGCCATTGGTCCTGTGACAGTGTTGAACTTCTGCCTCCTCATCTTCCACCGTGTCCTCAGCCTCCACTGCACAGACAAGTCTCAGTGCCCCTCCAGCATACCATGTGTCCAGGGCACTGCGGTGTCACACTGTTCTTCACATGGTTTGCCTTGGCGAACTGATTCACACAGGGAAGGAACTGCTAAAAGTCATTCAAAAAGAAATCAGAGCATGGCTTACTCCACAAAAACTGGAAATAGAAACCATGGTGATTGACAATGGGAAGAATATCTTATCTCTCAAGGAAGGCTGGGCCATGCGTCCTGCATGGCACTCGTGTTCAATCTGGTTATCAAGCGGTTCCTGAAGTGATCCCCCCCTTTGCAAAATATCCTAACAATGGGAAGGAAACTTTACATGCACTTCACCCACTCGTGCACCGCAATGCACACTCTCCTTGAGCTGCAGTGTCAGAACGGTATCCCTAAAATAGGCTGTGCAATTCAGCCACTATATGGTTTACTGATGCTGCTGAGCATGAAACATTACCAGCTAGCTACCATAAATCTTCAATTAAAATGTTTAAATTCATCTTTTAATCTTAGGGATTGTGAGACCCTATGGTCTCCTCATGCTGCCACCAACTCCAGGCTGTGTCATTCAGCAAATATACGGTCTCCTCTTGCTGCCACCAATTCCAGGCTGTGTCATTCTGACAGATTATGGTCTCCTCATGCTGCTGCCACCTCTAGGCTCTGTCATTGTGCAACCATGTTACTCCTTGTTAGTTTGGGTTTTTTGGTCATGCAGTATTAGTTCAAAGTAAACACCAGGACATTTAACTAGGGAATCTAGCATAAATCTTAATTTAAAAAAATCAATGTATTCTTTTCAAGACTGAGGCCCTATGGTTGTCAACGTCATATTACCTGTGGAATTATCAAACGAATCCAATGAAACAGCTCTGAGTGACAACAATGAATCATAATTGATTAAATGAAACATTCACACTTTCACAGTCAGGGGGGTGCTGAGAGGCAGGGGCTGGGACAGATGTTAGCTCGCCTAGAGGCGGACCACCAGCTCGATGCTCACCAGAATGGGTAATCAAAAAATCTAAATAAATTCAAATTAAATTAAATAAAAATTACATAAAAAATCTTCCACATCCAGATGCTCTACGCCAGGGATTCTAATAGCGATGCCTGTAATCTGCATGTCATACTGAATAACAGTATTATTTAACTACTGTATATACTCGAGTATAACCCGAGTTTTTCAGCACGATTTTTCGTGCTGAAAACACCTCCCTCGGCTTATACTCGAGTGAACTCTACTCCTCTAAATATCTTCATCAGTGGTCTTCAACCTGCGGACCTCGAGATGTTGCAAAACTACAACTCCCAGCAAGCCCGGACAGCCATCGGCTGTTTTGAAACCTCTGTAGGTCCGCAGGTTGAAGACCACTGCGGCCTTTGTCATCATCCAGCCCCCCCCCCACTTTTGTTTTGTACTCACCCCTCCTCAGCGGGAAGTTAGGGTGAGCTGGTCCGGGCCATCTATGCTGCAGGGACCGTCTGGTGGGGATGTTTAGTCGTTGCAGGCTGTCCTTTTTCACCGGGGGGGCCTCTTCTCTGCGCTTCGGGCCCGGCCCCGGATTAATGATGTTGCCTTGACGACGACGCACAGAGACATTCATGCACAACGTCCCTGTGCGTTTTTGTCAAGGCAACATCACTAATCCGGGCCCGAAGTGCGGAGAAGAGCCCCCCCCCCAGTGAAAATGGACAGCCCGCAACGACTAACCATCCCCACCTAAGGGTCACTGCAGCATAGATGGCCTGGACCAGCTCCCGCGGAACGCAAGTACAGCTGATCGGTCCTCCGGTCCATCCTCTTCATACTTCCGTGTGTAACGAAGCGTCACATGGCGCTCAGCCTATCGCCGGCTGAGGCAGAACTTTGCGGTGGCCCGCGATAGGCTGAGCGCCATGTGACGCTTTGTTACACATGGAAGTATGAAGATGGACCGGAGGACCGATCAGCTGTAGTGGCGCTCCGCGGGAACCCAGGAAGGTGAGAGATGGTTCATTTTCATTTTTTTTCGCAGCCTGGGCAGGACGGAGCAGGAATACTCAGCACCAGAGTACTCCTTTAATGTCTGAGCTTATTTGTTTTGGTTTCTTTTGATTTCTGTTACCAACATCTGGTGAAAATTTCACGTCAATAGGTTTTTTGGAAATGTATTTAGGGAGAAAAATGGTGATGTGTTCAATGCTTATTTTACCCAGCATGTGGAGAAGGTCTGTGTTTATGTATTGTATACACTTTTAATAAGGAGTAAAAGGACGGATGGTAAGTTCTCAGTTAATTCTCTTTTTTTTTTTTTTTTTCTATAGCTAACTAAACTATAAAACTTTGTAAGAGAATCATTAACCTCCATATACTAATCTCCCCCCCTCTCAAGTCTGTGATCCACTGCACAATGATAACTCCATGACTTTTCTACTATGCTTTCTGACACCTCTCCCCTCTACCCCCCAACCAAAAGACAAAGGTTCTATACTGTCACATTCTGTCACACCCACAACTTTTCATTGCAAGATGACTAAATGTATGCTTTTTAAAATACATTATATCATATTAGCTGATATTATACTTATAATAAAAATGCTTTGCTTATACAGCGCACACAAATACTGCAGTGCTGTACACTGTCCCCACTGAGAGAACCAGGAGGAAACCCATGCAAACACGAGGAGCACATACAAACATCTTTGATCCTAGGACCCCAACCCTGCCTAGCAATAGTGCTAACCACTGAGCCACAGTGCTGCCCATGCTTTGATCCTTTTCTAGGTTGCAACATGCTCATTTGGCTAATGGAAGCAATCACCATTTCCTTAGGAGGAAACCTCCAGGGTTCCTAGAAAAATTATCTTGTAAAGCCATTAAAACATAAAATAGCTATAAGAAAATAATTGCACAAAGCCAACATGGTTTTCCAAGACAGGGTTAAGTAGTGTATCACCAAGTCAGTAAAAAATAAAATAAAAACAAGACCAGTGTGAGAAATAAAAACATCATTAGAAGAGAAAACAGAAAGACAGGAATCAAAGGGACATAACTATGAAAGAGACAGACAAGTTAATGACCAAGTCTAGATGCAACAACAGTCTGGGTTATAAGACAGAAAATTGAATGCTATAGAAAAGGTTTAGGTGGCTGCTGGAGGACAAATATGTACAAAAAAAAAGTTTTAACTTCAATGGCATCATTTCTAGGGACATACAGTCATGGCCATAAGTGTTGGCACCCCTGACATTTTTTCAAGGAAATGAAGTATTTCTCACAGAAAAGGATTGCAGTAACACATATTTTGTTATACACATGTTTATTCCCTTTGTGTGTATTGGAACTAAACCAAAAAAGGAGGAAAAAAAGCAAATTGGACACAATGTGACACCAAACTCCAAAAATGGGCTGGACAAAATTATTGCCACCCTTTCAAAATTGTGGAAACATAAGATTGTTTCAAGCATGTGATGCTCTTTTAAACTCACCTGGAGCAAGTAATAGGTAAGAGCAATATAAAAATCACTGTTTACCGATAACGGAATGAGGCCTACAAAGAAAAGAACACAGTACCTACAGTAAAATATGGTGGAGGTTCAATGATGTTTTGGGGTTGTTTTGCTTCCTCTTGCACTGGGTGCCTTGAATGTGTACAAGGCATCATGAAATCTGAAGATTACCAATGGATTTTGGGTCACACTGTACAGCCCAGTGTCAGAAAGCTTAGTTTGCATCCAAGATCTCGGGTCTTCCAGCAGGACAATGACCCCAAACTCCCCAAAAGCACCTAGAAATGGGTGGCAACAAAGCGATGGAGAGATCTGAAGTGCCCAGCAATAAGTCCAAATCTAAATTCCATTGAATACCTGTAGAGAGATCTTAAAATTGCTGTTGGGAAAAGGCTCTTCCAATAGGAAAGACCTGGAGCAGTTTGCAAAGGAAGAGTGGTCCAACATTCCTGCTGAGAGGTGTCAGAAGCTCATTGATGGTTATAGGAAGCGACTGATTTCAGTTATTTTTTCCAAAGGGTGTGCAACCAAATATTAAGTTAAGGGTTCCAATAATTTTGTCCAGACCATTTTTGGAGTTTGATGTGACATTATGTCCAATTTGCTTTTTTCCCTCCCTTTTTGGTTTAGTTCCAATACACACAAATGGAATATACATGTGTATAGCAAAACATGTATTACTGCAAACCTTTTCTGTGAGAAATACTTAATTTTCTTGAAGAATTTCAGGGGTGCCAACATTTACGGCCATGACTATAGCCATAGGGTAATATTTCACAACCATTGTGAAATTCCTGGTTCTGATGCAACTGTGCCTCCTATAGTTTTGCCCTTGTCAGTGATGGGCCACAGAGGTGATGTGGAAGATGAATTGAGGTCAGCAAGAGACATATAAGGTAAGAGGTACTATTTCCTTTGGGGAAACTGCAGCATTGGCACAGTGGAGGTCCAAAACTTGCTAGATCCAGCTGGCCCTGCTTAGTAGCCCTTGACAAGCAATTCAATTTATTTAGTGAGTGATTGAAATTAGAGCAGGAGGACTCCACTAGGCCTACTTTCCTTGATAGTTCTAAGTGTACTGCTGTGGGGAAGGCAGAGTGACAGGTGTTATTACATGATCTACCATAGACAGCCATATAATGGTCTGGGAGTTGTCCAGCAGGCACACAGGGATGGGGGAGCGAGAAGGCAGAGCTGCATAATTATACAGAGCAAAGGACTCATAATAATCAACATTCTCTCTGCCAACTTAAAGGGTGCATGCACACCACATTTTCAGGCTATGGTTGCTGTATCGGCTGGACCGGCACTGAAATCCATTGACTTTAATGAGCAGACCGGAGTCACCGTTTGACTCTGGTTGGCTCATTTCTGCCCCGTATCCGTTTTTGTGACTGGACCTAAAACCGTAGTATACTACGGTTTTAGATCACCGTAGTATACTACGGTTTTAGGTCCGGTCAGAAAACCGGATACGGGTCAAATATGAGCCGACCGGTGTCAATTCTTACTCCTTTCTTTCTAGTAAAATTATACTTAAAGGGGTTCTCTGGTGGAAAACTTTTTCTTTAAAAAATAAACTGATGCCATAAAGTTAAACAGATTTGTAAATTACTTCTATTAAAAAAATCTTAATCCTTCCAGTTCTTATTAGCTGCTGAATACTACAGAGGAAATTATTTTCTTTTTGGATTTATTTTCTTTCTGTCCACAGTGTTCTCTGCTGACACCTCTGTCCATGTCAGGAACAGTTCCTAAAATGGACAGAGGTGTCAGCAGAGAGCACTGTCGGCAGACAAAAAAAGAAAATCAAAAAGAAAAGACTTCCCTTTGTATTCAGCAGCTAATAAGTACTGGAAGGATTACAATTTTTTTTATAGAAGTAATTTACAAACCTGTATGAGTTCAGCTCCACAAAGGGCACGCTGTATAATAGAATATTTTGTTCATCTGATGAACAACTCCTTGGAATGCTATACAATTGTTATAGGTATCCTGTGCAGCGTTCGCGGCTTTCTTGCTCATCTTTCTCTGCTGTAGCTTTGAAATATGCCTCACGCAGTCCTGAAAAGCTCCCAGTCCACATCTTAAAACATCTTACCGAGACAAACACACACTCAACAAACAAAAGCCGCCATTTACAGAGCAAATCAAACAGAACTTCTCACCTGGGTCAGATTCTGTTTTCTTACTCTTGATTCTTCGCCTCTACTTATTTTAACACCTCTACTGTTTGATGTTCACAAAACAAAAGGACTAGGAAATATAGGATAAAGGATACAATGTAATTGTATGTTTAAATGTAATGCCACCGTGTGATCACCATACACATTTCTTTCAATGATTTTTATAGAAGCACTGCAGTTTTTTTTGTTTTTTTTTGCCCATAACATGCACACTCACCATTACTTGTCATACAGCACCCTTTGTTTCATTACAATGCAGCTGTATCTATGCTATGCCTTTCATGGCTCTAATTCAGTCATGTGATCATCATTCTGAAAGTTACATGGCTTAATGTGTCTAAAGGAAGTCAGTCCTGAGTCAGCTGACTTCCTGTGAATTACCCCACATATTAGTTTGCTCTGGTTACCTCACAGACCCCCCCCCCTCCCAGATCTGTATGCTGCTGCTATTTTCATTGAATCATGCTATAAAGTAGATATACTAGTGGGAGAATACCCCTTTAAAGGGGAAGAGAGCAGTATAAAAGAAACATGGCAGTTGGGAGCAGTTTTAATAACATTAGCTGAATATCATACAAACAATACAATATATTTCAAAGTGGCAATATATTCCATGTTATGTATTACTTTTTACTCATTTCTTTCTTGTAAAATTATACTTAAAGGGGTACTCTGGTGGAAAACAACTGATGCCAGAAAGTTAAACAGATTTGTAAATTACTTCTTTTAAAATTGTTTAATCCTTCCAGTACTTATTGGTGTCTGTGTACTACAGAGGAAATCCTTTTCTTTTTGGCTTTCTTTTCTGTCACGACCATAGTGCTCTCTGCTGACACATCTGTCCATGTCAGGAACTGTCCAGAGCAGAAGAAAATCCCAATAGCAAACACATGCTTCTCTGGACAATTTCTAAAATGGACAGAGGTGTCAGCAGAGAGCACTGTGGTCATGACAGAAAAGAAATCCAAAAAGAAAAGAATTTCCTCTGTATTATACTGCTGCTAATAAGTACTGGAATGGTTAAGAATTTTTTTATAGAAGTAATTTACAAATCTGTTTAACTTTCTGGCACCAGTAAATAAAAAAGAATGTTTTCCACCAGACTACCCGTTTAAGGCATGTGTTTGGTGTATACAGTCATGGCCGTAAATGTTTGCACCCCTGAAATTTTTCTAGAAAATGAAGTATTTCTCAAAGAAAAGGATTGTAGTAACACATGTGTATTCCCTTTGTGTGTATTGTAACTAAACCAAAAAAGAGAGGGAAAAAAGCAAATTTGACATACTGTCACACCAAACTCCATAAATGGGCTGGAAAAAATTATTGGCACCCTATAAAAATTTTAAAAAATAAGATTGTTTCAAGCATGTGATACTCCTTTAAACTAACCTCGGGCAAGTAACAGGTGTGGGCAATATAAAAATCACACCTGAAAGCAGATGAAAAGGAGAGAAGTTCACTTAGTCTTTGCATTGTGTGTCTGTGTGTGCCACACTAAGCACGGGCAACAGAAATAGGACTGTCTGAGGACTTGAGAACCAAAATTGTGGAAAAATATCAACAATCTCATTGTTACAAGTTCATCTCCAGAGATCTAGATTTGCCTTTGCCCACAGTGCGTAACATTATCAAAAAGTTTGCAACCCATGACACTGTAGCTAATCTCCCTGGGCATGGACAGAAGAGAAAAATTAATGAAAAGTGTCAATGCAGGATAGTGCGGATGGTGGATAAGCAGCCCCAAACAAGTTCCAAAGATATTCAAGCTGTCCTGCAGGCTCAGGGAGCATCAGTGTCAGCGCGAACAATCCAACGACATTTAAATGAAATGAAGCGCTATGGCAGGAGACCCAGGAGGACCCCACTGCTGACACAGAGACATAAAAGCAAGACTACATTTTGCCAAAATGAAATTGAGTAAGCCAAAATCCTTCTGGGAAAACATCTTGTGGACAGATGAGACCAAGATAGATCATTTTGGTAAAGCACATCATTCTACTGTTTACTGAAAATGGAATGAGGCCTACAAAGAAAAGAACACAGTACCTACAGTGAAATATGGTGGCGGTTCAATGATGTTTTGGGGTTGTTTTGCTGCCTTTGGCACTGTGTGCAAGGCATCATGAAATCTGAGGATTTTGCGTCGCATTGTACAGCCCAGTGTCAGAAAGCTGGGTTTGCATCCGAGATCTTGGGTCTTTCAGCAGGACAATGACCCCAAACAAAAAGCACCCAGAAATGGATGGCAACAAAGCACTGAAGAGTTCTGAAGTGGCCAGCAATGAGTCCAGATCTAAATCCCATTGAACAACTGTGGAGAGATCTTAAAATTGCTGTTGGGAAAAGGCAGCCTTCCAGTAAGAGAGACCTGGAGCAGTTTTCAAAGGAAGAGTGGTCCAACATTCCGGCTGAGAGGTGTAAGAAGCTTATTGATGGTTATAGGAAGTGACTGATTTCAGTTATTTTTTCCAAAGGGTGTGCAACCAAATATTAAATTAACCCCTTAAGGACACATGATCTATAACGCGGGGTCACGGCATGGCCTCTAACAACGGCCGGGACCCGTGGCTAATAGCGCGAGGCATTGATCGCGGTGCCGCGCGCTACTAACCCTTTAGACGCGGCGTTCAAAGTTCAAAGTTGAACGTGTCTAAAGTGAAAGTGAAAGTATGCCGGTTAGTTCAGAGGGCTGTTCGGGATAGCCGCGGCGAAATCGCAGCATCCCGAACAGCTTACAGGACAACTGGAGGATCCCTACCTACCTCCTCGGTGTCCGATCACCGAATGACTGCTCAGTGCCTGAGATCCAGACATGAGCAGTCAAGCGGCAGAATCATCGATCACTGGTTTCTTATGAGAAACCAGTGATCAATGTAAAAGATCAGTGTGTGCAGTGTTATAGGTCCCTATGGGAGCTATAACACTGAAAAAAAAAGTGAAAAAAAAGTGAATAAAGATCATTTAACCCCTCCCCTATTAAAAGTTTGAATCACCCCCCTTTTCCAATAAAAAAAACACAGTGTAAATAAAAATAAAAATAAACATATATGGTATCGCCGCGTGCGGAAATGTCCGAATTATAAAAATGTATTGTTAAGTAAACCGCACGGTCAATTGCGTACGCGCAAAAAAATTCCAAAGTCCAAAATAGTGCATTTTGGTCACTTTTTATATCATTAAAAAATGAATAAAAAGCGATCAAAAAGTCCCATCAATGCAAAAATGTTACCGTTAAAAACTTCAGATCACGGCGCAAAAGAGGAGCCCTCATACCGCCCCATACGTGGAAAAATAAAAAAGTTATAGGGGTCAGAAATGACAATTTTAAACGTATTAATTTTCCTGCATGAAGTTATGATTTTTTTCAGAAGTACAACAAAATCAAAACTATATAAGTAGGGTATGATTTTAATCATATGAACCTACAGAATAAAGATAAGGTGTCCTTTTTACTGAAAAATGTGCTACGTAGAAACGGAAGCCACCAAAAGTTACAAAAAACTGCGTTTTTTTTTTCAATTTTGTCTCACAATGATTTTTTTCCCCGTTTCACCGTAGATTTTTGGGTAAAATAACTGACGTCATTACAAAGTAGAATTGGTGGCACAAAAAATAAGCAATCATATGGATTTTTAGGTGCAAAATTGAAAGAGTTAGGATTTTTTAAAACAAGGAGCAAAAAACGAAAATGCAAAAACGGAAAAACCCCCGGTCCTTAAGGTGTTAAGGGTGCCAATAATTTTGTCCAGCCCATTTTTGGAGCTTGGTGTGACATTATGTCTAAAGATGAGCGAACTTTTCAAAAATTTGATTCGGCCGATTTGCCGAATTTTCCGATAAAGTTTGTTTCGATCCGAATTTTTTTGCGGCAAATCTATATTAAAAAAGGCTATTTCTAGCCTACATACAGCCTCTGTAGGGGTATTGAACACTTTGCTGTGTTCTAAAACGCATATGCAGTGTGCTGGGTTAGTGAAATAATACTGTTATTCAGAATAACATGCAGATTACCGGCATCGCTTTTAGAATCACTGACGCACAGCAGCACAATTACAGAGCCTGGTGGTGGCATCAGTGTCAGGAGACCATATAGTGGCTGAATGTCACAGCGTGGAGGTGTTGGCAGCATGAAACAGCTTGGATGAGGCTGAAGCATGAGGACACCATATAGTGGCTGAATGACACAGCGTGGAGGTGTTGGCAGCATGAGGAGACCATATAGTGGCTGAATGGCACAGCGTGGATGTGTTGGGAGCATGAGGACACCATATAGTGGATGAATGACGAAGCGTGGAGGTGTTGGCAGCATGAAGAGACCATATAGTGGCTGAATGACACAGTGTGGAGGTGTTGGCAGCATGAGGACACCATATAGTAGCTGAATGACACAACATGGACATGTTGTCAGCATGAGGAGACCATATAGTGGCTGAATGACACAGCATGGAGGTGTTGGCAGCATGAGGAGACCATATAGTGGATGAATGGCACAGCCCGGAGTTGCCAGCAGCATGAGTAGGCACTAGGCCTTCACAATCCCTAAGATTAAAAGATGAATTAAGAAATTTAAATCGAAGATTTTGGATAGCGGGTGCTACCTATAAGAAAATTTGAAATTACCAGACCCAGGCCCCACAGAGGCATCAGTAACCCATATATTGCTTTAATGACACAGACTGGAGTTGGCTGATGCACGAGTACACACCAGGGCTTCACAATCCCCCCCAAAAAACACCACAATTTTTGAAATTTAAAAAAAAAAGAGTTTGAATAGCGGGTGCTACCTATGAGAAAATTTTAAATTACCAGACCCAGGCCCCACATCGGCATCAGTAACTCATATATTGCCTAAATGACACAGCCTGGAGTTGGCTGATGCACGAGTACACACCAGGGCTTCACAATCCCTCCCAAAAAACACCACAATTTTAGAAATTTTTGAAAAAGATTTTGGATAGCGGGTGCTACCTATGAGAAAATTTGAAATTACCAGACCCAGGCCCAGCAGCGCCATCATTTTTTTCTTTGGAAATTAAAACAAACTTTGAGTGTCCCGGACCCCATCGTGTGGGTACGAAGGACCAAATCCAACAAGCCCCCACAGCAACATCATTAAAGCATATATTGCCTGAATGACACTGCCTGGAGTTGGCTGATTCACAAGTACACAGCAGGGTTTTACAAATCCTCCCCAAAAACACCACAATTTTAGACATTTTTTCAAAAAGATTTTGGATAGCGGGTGCTACTTATGAGAAAATTTGAAATTACCAGACCCAGGCACCACAGTAACCCATATATTGCCTGAATGACACAGCCTGGAGTTGGCTGATGCACGAGTACACACCAGGAATTCACAATCCCTACCAAAAAACACCACAATTTTAGAAATTTTTGAAAAAGATTTTGGATAACGGGTGCTACCTATGAGAATATGTGAAATTACCAGACCCAGGCCCCAGAGCGGCATCAGTAACCCATATATTGCCTGAATGGCACAGCCTGGAGTTGGCTGATGCACAAGTTCACACCAGGGCTTCACAATCCCCCCCAAAAAACACCACAATTTTTTAAATTTTTGAAAAAGATTTTGGATAGCGGGTGGTACCCATGAGAAAAATTGGAATTCCCAGACCCAGGCCCAGCAGCGCCATCATTTTTTGATTTGAAATTTAAAACAACCTTTGCGTGTACCAGACCCCAGCGTGTGGGTACGAAGGAACAAATCCAACAAGCCCCCACAGGGCTCATGTGGCCGTGAGATTTAGGTGCAACATCTCCCCTGCCCTGACCGGCCATTGTTTCCAAGACTTCTCGCCAAGGCAAACCTTGTGAAGAACAATGTGACACCGCCGTGACCTGCACACATGGTATGCTGAAGGGCCACTCAGACTTGTCCAGGCAGTGGAGGCTTAAGACACAGTGGAGGATGTGGAGGCGGAGTAGCACACTGTCACAGGACCAACGGGCTGACAGAGTGTAGCAGGAAGCAGCATTGAGTACACACCAGGGCTTCAGAATCCCAAAGAAAAAACAACCATTTTTAAAATAATTTTAAGAATATTTAGGACAGCGGGTGCTACCTATATGTTGCCTGAATGACACAGCCTGGAGTTGGCTGATGCATGAGTACACACTAGGGCTTCACAATCCCTCCAAAAAAACACAACAATTGTAGAAATTTATGAAGAAGACTTTTGGATAGCAGGTGCTACCTATGAGAAAATTTGAAATTCCCAGACCCAGGCCCAGCAGCGCCATCAGTAAACCATATATTGCCTGAATGACACAGGCTGGAGTTGGCTGATGCATGAGTACGCACCAAAGCTTCACAATCACTAATAAAAAGACAAACATTTTTGACGAAAAATGTTAACGAAAATTTAGGACAGCGAGTGCTCTCTATATATTACCAGAATTACGCAGCCTGGAGTTGGCTGCAGCATGAGGAGACCATTGAAATGTGTGATTTTTTTTATTTGAAATTTAAATCAAAATTTGTGTCCCGGACCCCGCCATGTGGATACAAAGGACCTAATCTCACAAGCACCCACAGGGCTCATGTGGCCGTAAGATGTAGGTGCAACGTCTCCATAGCCCTGACCAGCCATTTTTGGTTTTTGTACCTTTGTTTAAGAGCAAGCGCATATCCAAGAGTCCAGAAGACTCTATAATGCAGGACGGTGGACCACCAAAAGACATTCTTCTATAAAATAATTTTTTATGAAATAAAGAAGCAGAGTTTTTTTTTGTTGAGAATTTTACTTAAAAAATCACACGCAACAATCGTTCAATGGTGTAATGGTTATTATTGTGGAAAATTCAAGTTTATTACTGTGATCATTATCAGAAAATTTGAAAAAAACTCTACCCAAGAGTGTTTAATAACCCATACATTGCACCATAAATGTTGAAATTTGAATTAAGCATGTATGTATGTATTTCAAAAATCCTAAAATTAAAGGCCTAAGCCCAGAAGCATCATGAAGTCATGTAGTTCCTGAAAGACACAGGAGCAGTCAGGAATAGGCATCAGCAGTACCCAAGAGGCTTTAATAACCCCTTACATTGCACGATCACTCGCGAGATCGAGCAATAACCAGTCTTACGCCCTCAGATGTCTGGGGCTGCACGCTCGCTACACTGAACGGACCAGCGTGTGTCTATATTTCACGGACAGGTGCCGGTAACCCGCTGAACCCCGTTGGCGATAGGGATCAGGGATTGCAATTATTCCCCAGGAAAGAAGCATCACAACTAAGCGAGGGTTATAAGCTCGGGTTCATTAAGTCCCTGCCCTTTGTACACACCGCATGTCTCTAATACCGATTGGATGGTTTAGTGAGGTCCTCGGATTGGCCCCGGCGGGGTAGGAGAAGGCCCTAGCAGAGCGCCGAAAATTTTAAGATCATTGTTAAAATTTCCATTACCGTATTTTTCGCCCTATAGGACGCACCGGCATATAAGACACACCCAATTTTTAGGGGCAAAATCTAAAAAAATAAAGATTTTGAACCCAATAGTGGTCTTCAACCTGCGGACCTCCAGATGTTGCAAAACTACAACTCCCAGCATGCCCGGACAGCCGTTGGCTGTCCGGTCATGCTGGGAGTTGTAGTTTTGCAACATCTGGAGGTCCGCAAATTGAAGACCACTGCAGGAGGAGGTAATACTCACGTGTCCCTGCCGCTCCGGACCCGTCACCGCTGCCCTGGATGTCGCTCCATCGCTGTCGCCGTGTCCCCGTCGCTCTGGAACGTCTCTGCTGCCGGCCGGGTATCCTCGCTCTCCGTCGCTGCCATCACGTTGTTACGCACGCCGACGCACATACGCGACAACGTGATGACGAGGAAGGAGAGCGCCGGCATACAGGGGATCCCTGAACGGAGAAGACACCAAGGAGGCAGGTAAGGTCCCCCCGGTGTCCTGTAAGCACTAACCCGGCTATTCAGTCGGGCTGTTCGGGACCGCCGCGGTGAGATCGCGGCGGTCCCGAACAGCCCGATAGAACAGCCGGGTTAGTGTCACTTTCCCTTCAGACGCGGTGGTCAGCTTTGATCACCGCGTCTGAAGGGTTAATACAGGGCATCACCGCGATCGGTGATGTCCTGTATTAGCCGCGGGTCCCGGCCGTTGATGGCCGCAGGGACTGCCGTGATAGGGGTGTATTCGCCGTATAAGACGCACCGACTTTTTCCCCCCAGTTTTGGGGAAGAAAAAGTGCGTCTTATACGGCTAAAAATACGGTAAGTATGTATTAGATACTGCTAAACATCCAAAAATTGAAGGCCCAAGGCCTTTCCTGAAAGACACAGAATGAGTCAGGAGCAGTCAATCGCAGTACCTAAGAGGGTTTCATAACCAACCCCTTACATTTAAAGATCAATGTTAAAATTTGCATTAAGCATGTATTTAGCTACTGCAAAACATCCAAAAATTGAAGGCCCAAGGCCTGAGGAATCAGGGAGGCAAGTAGTTTCCGAAAGACACAGAATGAGTCAGGAGCAGTAATTTGCAGTACCAAAGAGGGTTTCATAACCCCTTACTTTTAAAGAACAAAGTTGACATTTGCTTTAAGCATATATTTAGCTACTGCTAAAAATCCAAAAATTGAAGGCCCAAGGCCTAAGCATCAGTGAGGCAAGTAGTTCCTGAAAGACACAGGATGAACCAGGAGCAGGCAATCGCAGTACCCAAGAGGGTTTCATA
The DNA here is from genome assembly GCF_029499605.1 of Hyla sarda. Classification (NCBI taxonomy): domain Eukaryota; kingdom Metazoa; phylum Chordata; class Amphibia; order Anura; family Hylidae; genus Hyla; species Hyla sarda. The sequence goes on from NC_079192.1 coordinate 84,775,712, forward strand.
ACCAACCTCTTACATTTAAAGATGAATGTTGAAATTTGCATTAAGCATGTAATTAGCTACTGCTAAACATCCAAAAATTGAAGGCCCAAGGCCTGAGGGCAGGGAGCAAAGTAGTTCCTAAAAGATACAGAATGAGTATGGAGCAGGCATTCACAGTACCCAAGGGGGTTTCATAACCCCTTACATTTAAAGATCAATGTTGACATTTGCGTTAAGCATATATTTAGCTACTGCTAAACATCCAAAAATTAAAGGCCCAAGGCCAGAAGCATCAGTGAGGCAAGTAGTTCCTGAAAGACACAGGATGAGCTAGGAGCAGGCAATCGCAGTACCAAAGAGGGTTTCATAACCCTAATTGATAACCCAAGAGGGTTTCATAACCAACCATAATTGGGAAATGTTGGTGTAGCAGCATGGCCAATCTACTCTGAGGCATCTGGCATTGGTGGCTGGAAATCCTGGCTGATCTATCCCTGATTCGTCAGTCTCTCCACATTTTTAGTGGACAGACAAGTTTGCCTTGGGGTGACGATGGCCCCAACCGCACTAAACAACCGCTCTGATGGCACACTACTGGCCGGGCAGGACAGCTTTTCCAGGGCAAACTCTGCTAGTTGTGGCCATAAATCAAGTTTTGTTGTCCAGAAGTCCAGCGGATCTTCAATGGTTGTTGGCATGGCCATGTCAAGGTATGCCACCACCTGCTGGTTCAGGTCCTGCTCCATGTCTACCTGCTACTGATGAGTTGCTTCACTATGCGGGTGAAGAAAGCTACTCATCATCAACTGTAGACTCAGGTTGCTGCTGATTGAGCTGGTACTGCTCCTGCCACCCCTCCCCTCCCCAGCAGCCATGGCAGTGGAAGGTGAGCACAGAGGGCCCCCTGAGTTAGACCTGCGAGTGGATGGACCATGTGGCCGATAGGCATCAGCCAACTGGCTACGTAGAATCTCTCTGTAGTAGGTCAGTTTGTCCTCCCTCTCAGTAGGTGTAAAAAAGGCCCCCATTTTGGGACGGTAGCGAGGGTCTAATAAGGTTGAGATCCAGAAGTCATCCCGCTGATGAATTTTGACAATTCGGGGGTCACTACGCAAGCAACTGAGCATGCATCGTGCCATTTGCGCCAGTGACTCAGAAAGAACTACCTGCCTCCATCTCCATGGCATACTGCCACGGTGTGTCTGGGTCTTCTGTCTCAACTTCCTCATAACCCTCCAGCTCCTCTGGCTGCTCCTGCTCCTCCTCTCCTGTCCGAAGACTAGAAACACCGGCCATCTCATCCAACCTAAACTGTGCTCCGCTCCGCCCCTCATCATCCTCCTCCTCCAGTTCAGCCCCCACAGGGCTCATGTAGCCTTGAGATGTAGGCGCAATGTCTCCTTTGCCATGACCAGCCATGGTTTCAATAATCTGTTGTAGGAAATGTAGGAGTGGAATTATGTCGTTCATGGCGTAATCCAGGCGACTCACAAATCATGTGGCTTCCTCAAAGGGCCTCAGCAAACAGCAGGTGTCAAGTATGAGCTGCCACTGGTTCACATTGAAGTTACACAGGGGAGTACTCCTATCTGCTTGGTTCATCAAGAAATCGGTGATGGCTTTTCTTTGTTCGTATAGTCTCTCCAATATATGGAGCGTGGAATTCCAATGTGTGGCAACGTCAAAAATAAGACTATGTTGTGGGATACCGTTCTGATGCTCAAGGAAGGTGTGCTTGGCGGTGTATGAGTGGCTGAAGTGCATGCACAGTTTTCTTGCCATTTTCAGGATGTTTTGCAAATGGGGTGAAGACTTGAGGAAGTGCTTGACAACCAGATTCAACACGTGTGCCATGCAGGGCGCATGTTTCACACTTCCTTGTCGCAGTGTGGACACAATGTTCTTCCCGATGTCGGTCACCATGGTTCCCATTTCCAGATTTCGTGGAGTAAGCCATATTCGGATTTCTTTACGAATGAACTTCAGCAGTTCCTCCCCTGTGTGACTCTGTACGCCAAGGCAAGCCATGTGAAGAACAGCTTGACACCGTTGTGCCCTACACACATGGTACGATGAAAGGCCACAGAGATTTGGACGTGCAGTGGAGGCCGAGGACACGGTGGAGGAGGAGGAGGCGGCGTCGCACACTGTAACAGGACCAACTGCCTGGGAGCGAGAGCGTGGAGGAGGAAGCGGTGTGACCTGTCCATGTTGCTGTTGTGGCTGTGCAGGAGCCATATTTACCCAGTGAGCCGTAAAAGACAAGTATTGTCCCTGCCCGTAGTTACAGCTCCACACAGCTCCCTTCGGCTGAGGTGGTGGAGCCTTGGCTGTTTGAAGAAGGGAGCGGATGGCCACTGGGTGATGCAACAAGCTGGACCACTACATCGGAGCCATGGTTCTCCCAGGCCGCTTTATGGTGGCGAAGCATGTGTTGACTCAGGGCCGGGGTGCCAACTTAGGGACCCTGGCCACGCTTCACCTTCTGCCGACAGATCTTGCATGTGGCTAAGTGAACCTCCTCCGGATGCCTTATGAAAAACTTCCACACCGCCGAGTAGCTGACTTTCCCACCCGCAGTCCACACTAATTGACTGCTACTGGCGCTGTCTCCAGGAACCCCTCTTCCCCTACCTCCTGGAAAGGTAGGCTGCCGCGAAGCAGGTGGTCTTTCCCGGGCACGTTTGCCTCCTGAATTTCCACTACTGCCACCACGCTGACTGCCAACCGTGCTACCGCCTTGCTGCCTCAAGGGCAACCTGTAACTCTCTTCTCCTGATGATGATGAAGCCCCTTCTGCACCCGGCTCCCAATTGCGATCGGCTTCATCATCATCATCAACAGTTGTGTGCACGTCACTGATGTCCTCCTCAGGTTCCCCAACAGTGTCTGCTTTAGGACCCTGAACACTTGCAACAACGCCTCCCACGTCACTCTCCGCATCACTACTTGGCCGCCTAGCGGCGCAAGCGGCGCATGTCTCCTCCCCTTCTTGGCTGTGCAGTAGCTGCTGACTGTCCTCTATTAGATCGTCCTCAGTAAATAGTGGAGCTGAACCCAAAGCATGAGATACTTCTTTAGGAGAGGGAACAGCATAGGACAAAGGCAATGGGAGGACACAGACTGCTCCCGGGCCATGCCAACTGAGGGTTGTGTCTGAGGAACCCACCGACTGTTGACTGGGGGTGTCAAATGTCACTTGTGATGATGTGGATGAGCGTGTTAACCAATCCACGACGACAGATGGGTTGCTGGTGGATACACGACCGCTGGCTGATAACGGGAGCTCAGGCCTCTCGCTGCAACTCCTGCTGCCACTCACCCCAAGTCTGCTGCCAACTCTGCCTGAAGTATTTAGGCCTCTGCCACTCCTCTGTGCACATCCTGGCACTTCTCTGCCTGACATACTTAGTGCGTTTATGAGGGTATTACAATATGCTACACTACTCTTTAAACAGTATTTGTCTAGAACAGCAGCAGGTGATTACTTACGGCTGTCCTTTCACAGTATGTAGTTCCTTGACAGATTAACAGGTACTAGATGGTACAATACTTGGATGTACCTATGCGGTATGCACTGATGAGGGCAGCAATATGCCTAACTATTAGCAGAAAAAACTCTGTATTTTTGCAAAACACCAGCCGGTGGATACTATTGTTTGTACTTTGACGGTTTGGAGCACCTTGACAGATTAACAGGTACTAAATGGTACAATACTTGGATGTACGTATGCGGTATGCACTGATGAGTGCAGTAATATGCCTAACTATAAGCAAAAAAAACCCTGTCATTTTGTAATACACCAGCCGGTGGATACTATTGTTTGGACTTTGACGATATGGAGCACCTTGACAGCTTAACAGGTACTAAATGGTACAATACTTGGATGTACCTATGCGGTATGCACTGATGAGGGCAGTAATATGCCTAACTATTAGCAGAAAAAAATCAGTATTTTTGTAAAACACCAGCCCGTGGATACTATTGTTTGGACTTTGACGGTATGGAGCACCTTGACAGCTTAACAGGTACTAAATGGTACAATAGTTGCATGTACCTATGCGATATGCACTGATGAGGGCAGTTATATATGTGTAACTATACGCAGAAAAAACAATAAAAAAAAAAAACAGCCGGTGAATAGTATTGTTTGGACTTGCACAGTATGTAGCCCCTTGACAGATTAACTAGTACAAAATGGTACAAATGCACTACAGTCCACTGAACAATCACGTATTTCTGAACAGCAGCAGGACCCAACAGTGCAGCACCACAAAAAAAAAATCCAGGGATTAAACCCTAAATTGTACTCTGTCACACAATTCTGAGCAGCAGAAGATTTGTGCAGCAAATAAAAATTAACTCAATTGGGCTTAAAAATGAGGAGATAATATGCTTCAGAAAGTTCAGCCAGCTTGGAGATCTGTATGAGGCAGCTGACAGCTATCTGCCCCTCTCTGCTGCAATGCTCAATAACGTGAATAGGAGGTTTAGCTATCAATGATCCTTCTCAGAGTAACAGCACAGCACTCTGCACTCCTGCCTTTCCTCCAATGCTGATGTGACTAGCAGTTGCAGTGTAACGCTGAGGTATGAGCTATTCACACAAACGCAGTCCCGTCCTCTCCATCTGAGTGCATAGATGAAATGAAGAGAGGCAAGATGGCCGCCGATTATATAGGGGCTGTGACATCACAGGGGTCAGTGAACATTGATAGGCTGCATCTCACATGTGATTCAGGGTCAGCCCGCCTACCTTCATTCCTGCCGCTGTTTCCTGCTCTCCCATAATCCCCTGCCCCATGTACTCACATGTGGATCCGCCATCTTAGGTCTCCAGTATCCTGGAATGCTGTAAAATGGAGTTTAATGAAGCGATTTGTGCAATAGAATCGCGGCGATATTCGTAGCGAATAAAATTTTTCATGAAATTCGTAACGAATTCGGGCTCGTCAACTTCGATTTGCTCATCTCTAGTGATAACCCTGAGGTCAACACCACTATGAGTAAACTCTGTTTGGGCTCTGAACCTGAGTTTGGGCTCAGGTTCAGAAGAACCTGGAAAACGCCCAAGTACTACAAAAGAAATCGTCCGACAAGAGACGTACTTGCGGCATAAAATTTAAAGTTGGTGATAAAGTGTGGTTATCTACGAAAAATCTTCGTCTCAAGTTTCCGTCTAAGAAACTGGCATCTAGGTTCATTGGATCTTATGAGGTAATTGAAGTTATTAATCCTGTGAGTTTCAGATTAAAATTACCATCTTCTCTTAAGATTCATAATGTGTTCCATTGCTCCTTGTTAAAACATTATGTTCCTACTCAATCTCCAGTCCCGATTCCGCCTCCTCCCGTTGAGGTAGATGGAGAGATTGAGTATGAGGTCACTAGAATACTGAATGGCAGAAGGGTATATAATTCTGTCCAGTACTTAGTTCATTGGAAAGGTTATGGTCCGGAGGAGAGATTATGGGTTCCGTCCTCTTCTGTCCATGCGGCCACTTTAATTAAGAAATTCCACGATTCTCACCCAGACAAACCTAGACCCAGCTTTAAGGGTCCAGTGGCCCCTCTTAAAAGGGGGGGGGGGGGTACTCTCAGCACCAGCAGGGTTAACAGGTGCTGACAAGGTGTTGTTTGCTAGGTTGCCGGGTTACGCCCTGCTGCCTGAGTGGCTAGCTACTGATTGACCACATGTGCATCTCCCTATGTATCCAGGCACCAGACACTGGGAAGATGCCTGTGAAAGCGGTCATTACCTGAGTAGCTTCATATCTGACTTCTCTTTGGTTATAGCGATTCGACACCTCTTCCCATTCCTGGCTTGACTCGGTTTGACTGACATTGACTTTATGTGTGTATGTTTAGTTTGTCTTTGTTAGTTGCTTGTTTCCCTGTTGCTCCTGACAACTGACAGGATTGTATTTTATTGTGTTGACATTTGACTCCCCTCACTTATTTAGGAAGGGATTGTCGACCAGTTGCCGGCCTATCATTTAGGATAGGCGGACAAGTAGGCAGGGACAGGGGCGCGTGTAAGCTTAGCGAGCACTCCTTCCCTGCCCATACGTGTCCTACAGCTGTTCGAAATACCACGATATCACAGCGGCGGTTCCGAACAACCCCCTGAGCTAGCTGGGGGTAGTTTAGTTTCATTTTAGACGTGGCGATCAACTTTGAACGCAGCATCTAAAGGGTTATTAGCGCTCGGCACTGTGATCAGTGCCGCACACTATTATTCACGGGTCCTGGCCGTTGTTAGAGGTGGCCCCGCATTATAGAAAGGAAAAGGACCCAGGACGTACCGGTATGCCTATGGTCCTTAACAGGTTAAATGGTGCCAATAAGAATACCTACGTCATTTCTATGTATACATATGATCATATTAGTCTGGGTTCACATATGTCTGGAATCCCGAATCTAGACGCAACTGATGCCACAACTGATGACAAGTTGCCATCAGTTGTATGGCATATGGCATCCATTGTTTCTGCACAACGGACAGGGGAATGCAGCAAGCTGTGTTCCCCTGTGCGGTGCTGTCCAGCGTGTCCAAACATCTGGCATCAAAATTAGGACACTGGATGAATGTGAACTGTCCCATTCAAATGAATTGGATCAGTTCTAACATCAGTTTCCTTCTGATGCACGCCGGAATGAAACTGTGCTGGACTTCTGAACCCAGAAGTGCTACAAAGCCAGTGCAGTAGAAATAACAAAATTAATTTAATGAATTCCTACTTTAAGTAGCATGGAATACATAGTATAATGTTTTTAGTACTATTATTTGTTGCAACATCAATATTAATTCGATTTTATGCCATCTTTTGTTTGAGATCTCACAAAAGCTTCTTGATTTCTTTCATAGTGTTCTATTGTTGCTGGTCGACAATATTACATTTTTTGGAACTTCATTGTCTTTTGCCGTGAAGGTCTGATAATGCGGCCAAAATAAGGTCATGCCCAATTGTTAAAATAAGCTTATTCTGGTTAGGGACATTATTGTTTTATTTCTTGAATTTCTTTGTGCTTTTTTAATGCTTTATATTTTTAGTATGTATATAAAATATTTGTTTTCCTTTACTCATGAGGCAGCATCAGCAGAGGACCTGTGCTGGGTTGCAAGGGCAGCTGGAGCCCTCATGTGGACCTTTCTGTAGCACTATAAGTTATTTTCATACTGAGAAAAATGTGTCATCCTTTAAAGAACAATAAATAATAATAATAACAGTTTATTATCATTATTATTATTATTGTTATTAGAGATGATGACCAAATTTTTTTTTAAATTTGATTGTGTCGATTCACCGAATTTTCCGAAAAAGTTTGGTTTGGTCCGAATTTATTTGTGGCAAATCACTATTAAAAATGGCTATTTTTTGCCTACAGAGAGCCTCAGTAGGGGTGTATAACACTTTGCCTTGTTGTAACACGCATAGGGTGTGTACTGGGTTAGCAAAATAATACTGTCATTCAGTATGACATGTAGATCAGAGGCGTTGCTATTAGAATCACTAGTCGCAGAGCGGCACAATGACAGAGCCTGGAAGTGGCATCAGTATGAGGAGACCACATAGCACCTGAATGACACAGCATGGAGGTGGCGGCAGCATGAGGAGAACATATAGCCTCAATAGGGGTGTAGAACACCTTGCTTTGTCCTAACACGCATGGGGAGTGTGCTGTATTTGTGAAATAATACTGTTATTCAGTATGACATGCAGATTACAGGCATCGCTATTAGAATCACTGTCGCAGAGTTTCTAGATGTGGCAGCAGGGAGACCATATGGCTTCAAAATTGAAGAGAATAAAGATAATTTTTATGTAATTTTTAATTATTTTAATTTGAATTTATTTACATTTTTTGAGTGCCCATTCTGGTGAGCATCAAGCTGGCGGTCCTCCGCAGGGTGAGATACCAGCTGTTCCAGCCCCTGCCTTTTAGCACCCCCCTGACTGTGAAAGGTTTTTAGGTAATGTCCCAGTAGCATGACACAGCCTGGAGTTGGCGGCAGCATGAGTAGACCATAGGGCCTCACAATAAGTAATGTACAAGCAGCATGAGGAGACCATATGGTGGCTGAATGACACAACCTGGAGTTGGCGACAGTATGAAGAGACAATAGGGCTTCACAATCCTGAAGATTAAAAGATACATTTTCAATTTTCTACCTTAAAAATGTTTAAGTAGTGTAAAAGCAGCATACTTTCCAATGAGGGGAAGAAGAGTAGGATTGCTTTAAAATATAAATAAAATAATAATAAATAAAGTGGTAAAAATAAGGACAAAAAAAGGGACAAAAAAAAAACATCATACAATTCCTATATTCCTCTTACTCTATCATTGGAGTCGCCTTTGGTCGGACAGAGCACCTCCCCAGTATTCCCTACTGAACCCTCCCTCTACCCTTCCCACCCTATAGCAGAAGGGAGGGAAAAAAAATTCTAAGATTTTCCACTAAACATAATCTCTCTCCATCATGCCTTTAATCCATTTATCCCAGATTGCATGGAATTTTGACAAACATCCGGCTTTAACTGCCCACCCAGTCTCAAAATGTATTATTTTTCGTACTGTAACATTAAATTCATCTCCAATATTTGGGACCTCTTTAGACATCTGTGATGTCCCGATACCGTATTGCATACCGTACCTTGTATGGTGGTCCCCAAAGTCAAAGTTACTACGTTCAGGTAGGTTCCCCCAGGTAGGACAGCCCCTAGTCGCCTCTCTTCTTTTCTAATTTTATAAAGTTTATGTGTACATATTTAACAATGTGTATATTAAATATAATGCATATAAGAGTACTTACCTTGTTAGCGTCGCAGGACCTTCGGTCATGTGACTATGTTAATTCCTCTATGGTATGTTGGAGGACCTTTGGAGGTCCTTGGGTCACATGTTTACCCATTACTCTATTCAAAGGTGCTTGAGAGAAGTATTGGACCAATTAGCTCTAGTCCAGCCCCTGCCCATATAAGGGAGCTGTAGCCAATTATCGCTCTCTTGGGTTGCTGCTCTCGTGGATGCCGGACTAGCAGGACGGATCTGCGCAACTTTCAAAGATAAGCTGGGCCAGAAAACCTGCCGGCCTCAGCCTATACTAAACCATGAGTCCTAAACTAAATCCCCACTAAAGCTAGCGTGGCTACTGGACTGAAACTAAATATCCTAAATCCAGTGGAACAGTGCATATCAGTCTACGGACTCTAAAGTGCTTAAGGTCCCAACCACTGTCAATCTCTAAGAGACTTTGCATGTATAGAGACTGTTACGGTTATGAAGCTTGCATAAAATCTTCAGTAAAGTTCCGACTGTTTTCAGCAAACTCTCCGGTTGTGGACATTCAATTATCATATAGGCAATCGCCGCAGTACACCGGTAAACACTCACCGGCCTTCTGCGGCCCTTCCGGGTCACGAGGGCCACATGTGACCCCATGACCCGGATAAGGATGATGATCGGTGGTGTAACAGACACCACCAATCATCATCCATAACGTACTGGGGGGCGGCACTTTTGCTATCCCCCAGTACAGCAGTGATTGGGCGGCCGCAGTGACCGCACCAATCACTGCAGTTTGGGAGGGGGGAGGTGGGATCATACTATCCGTAGGTGTCCGTGGGTCCGTAGCACCTTTAGCTGCGTGACCCCGGCCCTACTGGGTCGCTGCGGTCTGCCGCCAGCGTTTTTTTGGGGAGCAGACCTTTTTTTTTTTTTTGCTTAATGTGTGGCTGGACTCTCTTAGCTATAAAAGAGCTGTCCGCCACTGTTAGCTAAAGCCCACCCGCCGCTGATCAGTTCCGTAGTACTGATCAGCGTTTTTTTTTTTTTTTTGAGGTGCAGGCACTTTTTCGGGTTATAGCGGCTTTTTTATTTTTGCACCTATAGTCGGTCCGTGCCACCAGTAGCAGACCTGTGCTGTGTGGACGGACCGTACCTCTGTGTGCGGCCTGTCCCACCGCTGCCAGTGATTTATCACTGATCAGCGTTTTTTTGGGGGTTCAGGCGGGTGCATTTTTTTGGGGTTAAGCGTTTTATTATTTTATTTTTCGGGGACTTTGTACGTGCCACCAGCCACTGTTCTGGGCTGAGTGGCTGGGCCCCCCACTGGCGTCTGCGCTCCCTGTCGCCACCAAGCGCTAATCAGTGCGCACACCACTGTTTAGGTGCACACTTTTTTTTGGAGCAGGGCTTTTTTTTTTGCGCTAGAAGTCCTTTTCTTTTTTTTTTACGTTTTTTTTCCCCTTTTTAGTTTATATTTTTTCTGCTAGGGCGGGTTTAGTTAGGTTAGGTTAGGGCGGGTTAGGGAGGTATTATCGCACCACACCACACACAGCACATACACCCCTGGCACTCATACTACTCAAGCCCCCCGACCAAGTTCACTGGTGCCCCGTACCGGAGAACTTGTCTGGACTGAGTCAGCAGACCACGAGCCCGTGATTCCTGAGTTTGTTGGCCACTCAGGAATCAAGATTGACATTGTTGGGTTCATTGAACAAGACTTTTGTTAGTTTTTTTTTCAGTGACTACTTTGTCAATCTGATGGTTCACCAGACGAATCTGTACGCCCAACAGTTCGTCGCCGCTCACCCGGGCTCACTCTTGGCTAGGCCCAATGGCTGGTTCCCAGTCGATGCAGCCAAAATGAGGACATTTTGGGGCCTCGTGCTGCATAAGGGCCTGGTCAAGAAACCAAGTGTCTGGCAATATTGGAGTGGGGACGTCCTTTACCAGACCCCGCTCTACAATATGGCCATGGGACGTCCCTGGTTCGAGGCCATTCGGAAATGTTTGCATTATGCTGATAATGCAGCATGTCCCCCCCGAACTGATCCTGCGTATGACTGCCTGTATAAAATCAGGCCGGTCATCAATCACTTCGGGGCCAAATTTTGAGAGGCCTATGTCCCTGGAAGGGAGGTCGCTATTGATGAGTCTCTCATCAGCTTTAAGGGGAGACTCAGCTTCCGGCAATACATCCCTACCAAGTGTGCGCAGTATGGCGGGAACATGTATAAACTTTGCGAGAGTACCTCAGGGTACACTTGCAAGTTTATGGTGTATGAGGGACGAGATTCCCGCATTGAACTTCCAGATTGTTCCCCCACTCTGGGTGTTAGCGGGAAAATCGTTTGGGGCCTTTTGCACCCATTGCTAGATAAAGGTTACCACCTTTACGTGGATAACTTTTATACTAGTATCCCTCTCTTCACATCCCTCGCCGCCAGATCCACGCTCGCTTGTGGGACAGTCCGGAAGAATCAAAGAGGCCTTCCTTCCTATCCCCTGCAGACTTCTATCCCCGGGGGTGAGTCCCATGCCTTTTCCCATGAAAACCTGTTGCTGGTCAGGTATAAGGACAAGAGGGATGTCCTTATGCTAACCACTATTCATGGGAACGGCAGCACCCCTGTCCCTGTGCGAGGTACCGTGGGACCGGTCCTCAAGCCCGATTGTATTCTGGACTACAATCGGTATATGGGGGGAGTTGATCTTTCTGATCAAGTCCTCAAACCATATAATGCCTAGTGAAAAACACTGGTATGGTACAAAAAAGTTGCGGTCTACATGGTACAGGTTACCATGTACAACGCTTTTGTACTGTCCCAGTACGCTGGCAACACAGGGACTTTCCTGCAGTTTCAAGAGGAAGTTCTAAAGACCCTCATCTTTGGTGACCGCCAAAGAGCGGGTCAGAGCACCTCTGGAACTGTGGGCCCCCAGATCGTCCCTGGCACACACTTTCCAGGTGAGGTCCCCCACACTGGAAAGAAGGGACGATCTCAGAAAAAATGCAGAGTGTGTCACAAGAGGGGGATTCGTAAGGACACCACCACTCAATGCGACACTTGCCCCGATCATTTGGGCCTCTGCATTAAGGATTGCTTCAGGGAGTATCACACTTTTATGGAGTACTACATTTTTTTATTCTTTCACCTGATTTTCATTCCCCAGAATTCAACTCCAATGTACCAGTCCAGAGAACATTGTCTTCCAAATTTTAAAAACAAAACACCACCCCCCCCAAAAAAAAATCCCAAAACCTCTTTCCCAATACCATTGTTATCTTTTTTTTCCCACCCAAAAAATGGGTCATGGGACACAGAGTCAACAGCATTGGGGGTTTGCAGTTGCCTCAAATGCGCAGCGCTCTCTCTCCACCTGAGTGGGGTGCGCATTTGAGGTAACAGGTTAGGGACGGCCACACACATCACATTCCCAGAATGATGATTCAGAGCATGGGGTTTGGGGCGGGCATCATTTTTACTTTCGGCTATACTCTGGGTCATCATTCTGGGAATTGGCATATCAGTACTAAAATTGCAATTTTCATCCCACCCCCCCCCCCCCCCATAGTACACTTCATCCATTCCTGGAAAATAAATTTAGGGAACACCCGTCTGTTCCAAATGTCCACTTCACTCTTGTACACGTTCCCTAGGGGGTGTACTGTTTGTAATATTCTCACATGCTATCGCAACACTCTAAAGACTTCATGTACGTGTATATACTGCAACAATGAGGAAAATCTCATGATCCAGCTCTTGCACTTTATTGGATATGAATTAAAATACAGATCAACTCCATGAAACAATCCACCGCTCACAGCAAGTCACCAATCTTGTACGCCCCAACTTGTTTTGTGCACATGCGCACTTAGTCAAGGACGTGTATATACTTTAATTTAGTGACAGAGTGTCATAAAATTATGTTTTTGTACTTAGGTCCTGAGTAAAAGTCTGGTGGCGTAAGACACACATTTATCTTATTAAATTTGACTTAAAATATCTACTCCAGCTTATATTCCTTGCATAACTTACACCAATTTATATTAAATTTGTTGGGCTGTCAAAAGTTACCCGCCCCCCAAAAGTCCACGCTATCTCCTATTTGGCTCTCACTGATCCCCCTATTCTCCTGTCGTCTTCCTGGACAAAAGCTTGAAGCAGGACGTGTCTGCTCTGCTATTTACTGGCTTCAGCAGTGTCCCATGTCTGCCAGTCATTGTCCCAGCTCTGCCAGTCATTGTCCCAGCTCTGCCAATGGGAAGGTCCTGCTTTGACCTCTTGTTTCAAAAGCAGGAAGAGGACAGAAGCTTTAGGGGACTGAAAGGAGCTTAACAGCAGTGACATAGGAAAAGAAGTTGTAAGGGTCACAGTTGTCATTACATTAGTTGCTGCCTTCTCCGCCTTCAGTAGCTGTACACACAGACCCATCTATGCATAGCTGGAAGGCCAGCAAGGAGGAAAAAGATTGAACGGCCTCCCAGTGTCCAAAGCTCGCCCCCTGTCACCTGACTGCAATGAAACATTAATCTTTTGTAACATATTAACTGTGAATGAGATGAGCTAGGTTTACACATAAATAATAAATCTGATGCCAATCAGACATTTTAGGAGAAATAATCTACAGCACTTCCATTTATTTGTAGTTACAGGAATTGTCCTCAGATACATAACCTGAAACAACTTCCCTACTCTGAAAGTCTTGGCACAACCACATTTACCTAGGTACCCACTCAACTTGGGCACATGAAGATAGAGCATTTTGAAATTTATCGTTCCTACCAGGTCTCCTAGCATAGATAAACAAAGTAAGCTATCATATAAGAAAATATGTCTATTTGCATATGAAAAGCCATGTGATACAATGTATGTACTGTACATGCTATGCATTACATCAGTAAAGAGTGTCTATAAACTGATGTACAGACACAGGCGTGTAGACTATAGCAGCATTCCCATATGACCATTATGCTACAATATATTCAGTGAATCTAGGTTGCAGTGAATGAATGTATGCTGTAGTCCCCTGCTGGGGGCCTGGAGCACCACAACCAAGATACAGCTAAACCAGTACTGTGGCCACTATTTTTTCAAGGTCAGTTAGGCCCCATCTCACAATGTGATATATCCTAGCAATATGCTATTACTTTGTGTGACTGGAATAACCATTTGACACAAAAAAAAAACCACATTAAATATTGAATTGTATTTATGCACCCCTCCTTGTATGCTGATATGGTAATTTAATAGAAATAATCATTAGAGGCTTGTTGATGCGCCCTTGTTGAGCACCCACGCACATGACTCACCAGCCCTGCCATCCTTTCAGTTACCAACTCTCCACCTGTAGGAAATGTATGTCTTATGATAACTTATAAAGTTGTAACATTTATTGTGACTATATCCCTTGATAGAACCTCAACCAACTAAAAAAAACATGTTGAGCCAGTCCAATCCTTGCCCAGTGTTACAAAAAATGTTACGTATCTATTCACACATTTTCTCTATGTTTTACATAAGTAACATTGCCTCAAGACACAGCTACACTACACTTAGTGGATTAAGAACTATTTATGGACCCAGGATTTTTTTTATAGGATTTTTATTAATCCCTAAATAATCCACTTTCAACAACATCATCCTGACTTCAACTTGACCCCTTTGTCTTTATGAATTATGTCTTGAGGTTTTCTCAATTTCCTTTTCACCGCACATTGACATTTTACAGATTTAATCCTTGGCAATCCCATTAAGAAAAGCATGTATAAAATAACATTGTATGCTCTGTAAGAAAAATCTCTCTAAAGATGTGAAGTGCTTACAGTCAGATCCTGGTTGGGGAATGTTGACTGGTAGTCACTCTCTTTCCTTATACTAAGTTACAATGCTACAATATGTCCATAAAGAATTATGTTCCACCATACTGACCTAAAGACACTAAAAGCCTGTAGTACTGAAAAGGGAAATATACAAGTTTATAATACATACAAAAGTAACAACCAGTATACGAAAAAAAAATTAAAATTAACACAAACACAAGCATTGTGTAAACGTTTTAGTCAGGTATAAAAAAAATGCTGCAATGTAAAAATGCTTTCAAAAATATTGTTATAAGTGTTTATCTTTATTAAAGGGGTATTCCAGGCCAAAACTTTTTTTTATATATCAACTGTCTCCGTAAAGTTAAACAGATTTGTAAATTACTTCTATTAAAAAATCTTAATCCTTCCATTAGTTATTAGCTTCTGAAGTTGAGTTGCTGTTTTCTGTCTAACTGCTTTCTGATGACTCACGTCCCGGGAGCTGTGCAGTTCCAATGGGGATATTTTACCATCATGCACAGCTCCCGGGACATGACATCATCATTGAGCAGTTAGACAGAAAACTTCAGAAGCTAATAACTATTGGAAGGATTAAAATTTTTTAATAGAAGTAATTTACAAATCTGTTTAACTTTCCGGAGCCAGTTGATATATAAAAAAAAGTTTTTGCCTGGAATACCCCTTTAATTTACAAACTGTAAAGCAAGTGAAGAGAAGAGAAACCACCCTTTGCCTACAAAACAGCATCAGTTATTCTACATACACTAGAGAACTGATGCTGTGCACAAGTTTTAGGCAGGAAAAATGCTGCAAATTAAGAATATTTTAATAAATAGTTGTTGTTGTTTTTTTTTTTTTATTAGTTAACAAAGTGCAAAGTGCATAATAAAACTGGATGTCGAAAGTGCCCTACATTAACAGGCAGAGGAGGAAGAGGAGGAGGATGAGAATGATGAGGAGGATGAAGAGGAAAAAGAAGAGGAGGAAGAAGAGCAGGAAGAGGAGGAGGAGTTATTACATGGAATTTCTATTCATGGGTAATAATTCCTAAAATAATTATACAATCATAGATATACACCACATAATCATAGTAATTACTCATACTTAAAGGGGTACTCCGATGGGGGGGGGGGAATCAAATCATCTGGTGCCAAAGAGTTAAACATATTTGTAAATTACTTTTATTTAAAAATCTTAATCCTTCTAGTACTTATCAGCTGCTGTATGCTCCAGAGGAAGTTGTATAGTTCTTTTCAGTCCAACCAAAGTGCTCTCTGGTGACACTTCTGTCCATGTCAGGAACTGTCTAGAGAATGAGCAAATCCCCATAGCAAACCTATCCTGCTCTGGACAGTTCCTGACATGGACAGAGGTGTCAGCAGGAAGCACTTTGATCAGACAGAAAAGAGCTACACAACTCCCTCTGTAGTATACAGCAGCTTATAAGTACTGAAAGGATTAAGATTTATTAATAGAAGTAATTTACAAATCTGTATAACTTTTTGCCACCAGTTGATTTGAAAAAGAAAAAAAATAGTTTTTCACCGGAGTACCTTTTTACCACTGCACTCACAGAGATACTTTTGAATGTCAATGTATATTAATTGACTTTAGCCTTTTTACTAATATTATTATGATTTTTAAACATGGTAATGTATCTTATTAGTCTATAAATCATGTAGAAAAATGGAGCACTCACCAATATCTTGCAGAATCTGTTCAGTCTTTATTAATAAAAGATCTTCTGGGGTACAGGAGCTAGATGGGAGAGCGGTGTGCTGGCGTGGGGGGAGGACTGGTCCACGGACCGTATTGTGCGTAATGCGCTTCGTCAGGCCCCTAGCGTACTTCCGTGTGCAACGTGGTTATATCACCCAAGACCCGTCACCATGGTGAATGTAAACAAAATACAAAAACAGGGAAAGGTAGGTAAAAACAAACTTCGTTACATAACATGCAGTTGTTAATATTAATGACAATTATCGGGTTTTATGTTTTACATAATTTAAAGTACTACTTTTACCCGATCGTTGAGCCCCATCGGCCCAGTGGCATTCAACTTAGATATCCACCTAGCTTCTTTGACCAGCAATTGCCGATGGCGGTCTCCTCCCCTTGTAAAAAAAATTAACCCGTTCTATGGCTGCAAATTTCAATGCTTTAGGGTTATGCTGATGCTTTTCTCTGACATGTGAGATCATTTTCGTTGCACCTGTGCCACTCGTTATTGATTTCAAATGTTCCCTAATGCGGTGATATAGGGGATGGATAGTTTTCCCTATAAAGAAAAAAACGCAATCACAAAACAGGGCATATACTACGAATTTAGATCTGCATGTCAGGAAATCATTAATCATAATTTTTTCTCCTCCTAAAACTATTTCTTTTGATCTAGAATTTTGAGGACATAGAGGACAATTCCCACAGGGGAAATTGCCCTTTGGTTTCGAAATGGATAACCAATTCTTTTTTTGTTCATTTTTATTATTCTTTTTTGACCTCAGAAAATCATGTATAGTTTTATTTCTTTTATATGTCACAATGGGTTTTTGTTTAGTGTGTTCCTCTAAATCGGTATCTTGTTGTAGCACGTACCAATTCTGGTATATCGCTTTCCTAACAGCATTATTCATTGGTGTGTTTTTAAATGCAAAGATGAAGCGATTGTTTGCTTCATCTGTTTGCAGTTTTCTTTTTTCCGGTTTCAGTAATTCTGAACGAGGAACTAATTCTACCCTCTCTCTTGCTTTCTTCAGAATTTCTTTTGGGTATCCTCGTCTTTCGAATCTGTGACACAAATCATCTACTTGTTGCTGGTAAATTGTAGGGTCATTGTTGATGCGTTTTAATCTGATCATTTGGCTATATGGTATGCTATTCCTGGTCTGAACAGGGTGTGAAGATTCATAATGTAGGAATGCGTTTCTTGAGATGGTTTTCTATAGCCTGTTGTGATTATCCTTCCTTCATTAATATTGATGTTCACATCTAAAAATTCAAGTGTGCCATGACCAAAATGAGAGGTAAATGCCATGTTGACAGTGTTAACCTGATTAAGATATTGCACAAATTGGTTGAATTGGTGTTCAGTGCCACTCCATATAACGAACACATCATCGACAAATCTCCAGATTGTCTTAATGTGCTCGATATATGGATTATGTGCGGTGAATATGTAGTTTCTCTATCTTATTAGTCTTACTACTTTATTCAGAGTGAGAAATAACAGTAAACTAAAGGTTGACCATTTCTCTCCTAGCTTCGGGTTGCTTTTAGATTAATATTTAATAACCCTGTTATTTTGGTGGGAGGGAGCGGTCTCATTAATGTGCAGCCCAACACCACTAATAAAAATTTAATCAGGATACAAATTTCATGGTCAACCTATGCAACATAGAAAAAAAGCTCTGCAGACATGTAGTAAACATTGAATCTGACAGTGCACAATGGGTGACCCTTACACTGGCTTCATTTATTACAAATCGAAGAATTTCTATCAGGGAATAATAACCTGTGTACACTTCATTTAAAAGAGGATACTTTGATATAAGAAAGCAATTGAAAAAGTGTGTCCATCTTAAAGAGAAATAAGGCGATTTACATTCAGCAGTAGCAGTAAAAATAAACAGTGTTGAAGCAGAAAAGTATGAAGAGCAGTACATACTTTTGTTTTGCTTTTCTGTTATTGCTGCAAAGGATTATAGATCCTTTTCTAGGATAATACCTGGTAGGAATGAACAAATCGAATCTGACAAATCTGAATTTGTTACGAATTTCAGGAAAAATTAGCTTTGCAACAAATCCAACTATCGCCACGATTCGATCGCATGAATCGCTTCATTAAACTCCATTTAGTGCGGTCCAGGCTCCAGGGCATCTAAGATGGTGGTTCCACATGTAAGGACATGGGGCAGGTAACGCTGGGAAGGAGGGAAGACGGGTATGTGGGAGGACCCTGAATCACATGCAGGCTATCAGCAGCCAGACACCCCTGTGATGTCACAGCCCTATACAATTGGCAGCCATTTTGCATCCAGTCACTTCAGCGTTCCATTGCAGAAAGAGAGGGACAGAGAGCAGTGTGTTGCACAGAAAAGCATTTTCACAGCAGTGATTCACCTCAAGCCCAAATCCAACATAGAAGCACTGATAGGGAAAGGAGAGAGATTGAGAGAGAAAGTGCAATTTTGGGTGTAGTACACAGCTACTGTGTTCTGCAGCACTGGTGTGTTTAACAACTGAAAAGCTAATAGTAGCCAGCCAGTTACGGTGAGCCCAGCACTAAAAGCCATAATCACCTGCTATCAGTGCCTAATACAGGTTGCGTAGAGGAGCGTATTGTCCACTATTACGTGTAACCTGTGCGTACATAGGTGGTTTACCATTTTGTTCCTATTAAAGTCTTAAGGGCCTTGTTACAGTCAAAAGCCATCCAAAAGTACACATCTGCTGCTGTTCTAGACAAACACTGTTCAAAAAGGAGTAGTGGAGCGTATTCTACTCCCCTCATAATTGCATACCACGTATGAACATTTACGTGGTGTACCATTTTGTTCCTGTTATAGTTCTAAGGACCTAGTTACTGTGAAAGGTCAGCAAAAAGTACACACTTACTGGTGTTGTAGACAAATACTATTTTAAGCGTAGTGGAGTGTATTGTACTCCCCTTATACGTGCATACCACTTACGTACATCTACGTGGTGTACCATTTTGTCCCTGTTAAAGTCTTTAGGGCATATTTACTGGGAAAGCCAGCCAAGAGTACATACCTGCTGGTGTTGTAGACAAATACTGTTTTAAGAGTAGTGGAGTGTATTGTACTCCCCACATAAGTGCATACCATTTACGTACATCTAAGTGTTGTACCATTTTGTTCCTATCTAAGTCTTAAGGGCCTAGTTACTGTGAAAGGCCAGCCAAAAGAACACACCTGCTGATGTAGTAGACAAATACTGTTTTAAGCGTAGTGGAGCATATTGTCCTCCCCTCATATACGCACTAAGTTAATCATGCAGAGAAATGCCAGGACATTCACAGGGGAGTGGCAGAGGCCTAAATTCATCAGGCGCAGGCAGAGGTCGCAGCAATTTAGGGACGAGTGGCAGCTGGAGTCGAAGCGAGAGGCCTGAGCTATCGGTATCAGCTAGCGGTCATGTCTCGAACAGCAACCCATCTGTCTTCATCAATTGGTTAGCATGGTCATCCACTTCAACACAAGAGACATCTGACACCCCTAGTCAATAGTCGGTGGGTTTCTCAGACACAACCCTCAGTTGGCATGGCCCGGGACCTGTCCCTGTCCTCCCATTGCCTTTGTCTGACGCTTTTCCCTCCCCTACAGAAGAATCATATGTTGTGGCTTCAGCTCCACTATTTAGAGGACACTCAGCAGCTACTCCTGAAGCAGAAACTGTTGAGGAACCTGAGGAGGACATCAGTGATGTGCAGACAAAACTCGATGATGATGAAGCCGATCATACTTGGGAACCGGGTGCTGAAGTTGCTTCATCATCATCAGGAGAAGAGGGTTGCAGGTTGCCTGTGAGGCAGCAGCTGAGCCAGGAAGGTGATAGCATGGTTGGCAGTCAGCGTGGTGGCAGAAGTGGGAAATCTGCCCGGGGTAGACCACCTGTATCATGGCAGCCAACCTTCCCGGGAGGTAGTTGAACAGTGGTTCCTGGAGTCGGCGGCAGTAGAAGTCAATCATTGCGGACTGTTGGGGTGAAAATCAGCTACTCGGCAGTGTGGCAGTTTTTTATCAAGCATTCGGAGGATGTTAACCTGGCCACATGCAAGATGTGTCGGCAGAAGGGGAAGCGTGGCCAGGGTCCCAATGTTGGCAAAACGGCCCTGCGTCAACATATGCAGCATCACCATAAAGCGGGCTGGAAGAACCGTGGCTCCGATGTGGTTGCCCAGCCCCTCTTCTGTCACTCCAGAGGCTCTTGCTCCTCCTGCTACGAGTAAGTCATTCCGCCAGCAATCCATCGGCGAAGTCATGTCCAAGAGACAACAATATGCGCCCACACTTCCAACGGTGCAGAAGTTGAAGGTGCTCCTGTCCAACTTGCTGGTGCTGCAGTCCCTCCCTTTTCATGTGGTGGACTTTGCACCTTTTAGAGAACTGATGGCTTGGGTGGAGCCAAGGTGGAGAGTCCCAAGCTGTGATTTCTTTGCGAAAAAGGTAGTACCAGCCCTGCTAAATTTTGTGGAACAGAAGGTGGGCCAGTCCTTGAGCCTGTCGGTGTGTACCAAAGTGCATGGCAGCGCCGACTTGTGGAGCTGTAACTACTGGGTAAATGTGGCTTCTGCACAGTCACAACAGCAACTTGGACAGGTCACACCACCTGAGCCTCCATGCTTTCAGGCCATTGGTCCTATGACAGTGTGCGACTCCGCCTCCTCATCCACCACGGTGTCCTCCACTGCACGGACAAGTCTCAGTGCCCCTTCAGCATACCATGTGTGCAGGGCACGGCAGTGTCACAAAGTTCTTCATATGGTTCGCCTTGGCGAATGGAGTCACAAAGGGGAGGAACTGCTAAAAGTAATTCATCAAGAAATGGAATCATGGCTTACTCCGCGAAAACTGGAAATGGGAACCATGGTGACCAACAGTGGGAAGAACCTCTTGTCTGCACTGCGACAAGGAAGCCTGAGCCATGCGCCCTGCATGGCACATGTGTTCAATCGGCATGTCAAGCAGTTCCTGAAGTGTTCCCCCCTAGAGATGAGCAAATCGAAGTTGACGAACCCGAATTCGTTACGAATTTCATGAATATTTCATTTGCAACGAATACGAATATCGCCGCGATTCTATCGCGCAAATCACTTCATTAAACTCCATTTTACAGCGTTCCAGGCTATTGGGGACCTAAGATGGCGGATCCACATGTGAGTACATGGGGCAGGGGATTATGGGAGGTCGGGAAACAGCGGTGGGAATGAAGGTAGGCGGGCTGACCCTGAATCACATGTGAGATGCAGCCTATCAGTGTTCACTGACCCTGTGATGTCACAGCCCCTATATAATCGGCGGCCATCTTGCCTCTCTTCATTTAATCTATGCACTCAGATGGAGAGGACGGGACTGCGTGTGTGTGAAGAGCTCATACCACAGTGCTAGTCACATCAGCATTAGGGAAAGGCAGGAGTGCAGAGTGCTGTGCTGTTACACTGAGAAGGATCATTGATTGCTAAACCTCCTATTCACGTTATTGAGCATTGCAGCAGAGAGGGGCAGATAGCTGTCAGCTGCCACATACAGATCTCCAAGCTGCCTGAACTTTCTGAAGCATCTTATCTCCTCATTGTTCAGCCCAATTGAGTTTATTTTTGTTTGCTCCACAAAACTTCTGCGGCTCAGAATTGTGTGACATAGTGCAATTTAGGGTTTAATCCCTGGATATATTTTTTTGTGGTGCTGCACTGTTGGGTCCTGCTGCTGTTCAGAAATATTGCTGTTCAGTGGACTGTAGTGCATTTGCACCATTTTGTGCCTGTTAATCTGTCAAAGGGCTGGCTACATACTGTGCAAGTCTAAACAATACTATTCAACAGCTGTTTTTTTTTCTTTTGCATATAGTTACGCATATATAACTGCCCTCATCAGTGCATACCGCATAGGTACATGCAAGTATTGTACCATTTAGTACCTGTTAAGCTGTCAAGGTGCTCCATACCGTCAAAGTCCAAACAATAGTATCCACCGGCTGGTGTTTTTTCTGCTAATAGTTAGGCATATTACTGCCCTCTTCAGTATATACCGCATAGGTACATCCAAGTATTGTACCATTTAGTAGCTGTCAAGGTGCTCCAAACCGTCAAAGTCCAAACAATAGTATCCACCGGCTGGTGTTTTACAAAAATACAGAGTTTTTTCTGCTAATAGGCCCTCATTAGTGCATACTGCATATGTACATCCAAGTATTGTACCATTTAGTACCTGTTAAGCTGTCAAGGTGCTCCATACCGTCAAAGTCCAAACAATAGTATCCACCGGCTGTTGTTTTACAAAAATATAGAGTTTTTTCTGCTAATAGTTAGGCATATTACTGCCCTCATCAGTGCATATCGCATAGGTACATCCAAGTATTGTACCATCTAGTACCTGTTAATCTGTTAAGGGCCTACATACTGTTCAAGGACAGCCGTAAGTAGTCACCTGCTGCTGTTCTAGACAAATACTGTTTAAAGAGTAGTGTAGCATATTGTATTTAGGGTTTAATCCCTGGATATTTTTTTTTGTGGTGCTGCACTGTTGGGTCCTGCTGCTGTTCAGAAATATTGCTGTTCAGTTGACTGTAGTGCATTTGTACCATTTCATTTTGTGCCTGTTAATCTGTCAAGGGGCTGGCTACATACTGTGCAAGTCTAAACAATACTATTCACCGGCTATTTTTTATTTTTTTTTTGCATATAGTTACGCATATATAACTGCCCTCATCAGTGCATACTGCATAGGTACATGCAAGTATTGTACCATTTAGTACCTGTTAAGCTGTCAAGGTGCTCCATACCGTCAAAGTCCAAACAATAGTATCCACCGGCTGGTGTTTTACCAAAGTACAGTGTTTTTTCTGCTAATAGTTAGGCATATTACTGCCCTCATCAGTGCATACCGCATAGGTACATCCAAGTATTGTACCATTTAGTAGCTGTCAAGGTGCTCCAAACCGTCAAAGTCCAAACAATAGTATCCACCGGCTGGTGTTTTACAAAAATACATAGTTTTTTCTGCTAATAGGCCCTCATCAGTGCATACTGCATATGTACATCCAAGTATTGTACCATTTAGTACTTGTTAAGCTGTCAAGGTGCTCCATACCGTCAAAGTCCAAACAATAGTATCCACCGGCTGTTGTTTTACAAAAATATAGAGTTTTTTCTGCTAATAGTTAGGCATATTACTGCCCTCATCAGTGCATATCGCATAGGTACATCCAAGTATTGTACCATCTAGTACCTGTTAATCTGTTAAGGGCCTACATACTGTTCAAAGACGGCCGTAAGTAGTCACCTGCTGCTGTTCTAGACAAATACTGTTTAAAGAATAGTGTAGCATATTGTAATACCCTCATAAACGCACTAAGTATGTCAGGCAGAGAAGTGCCAGGATGTGCACAGAGAAGTGGCAGAGGCCTAAATACTTCAGGCAGAGTTGGCAGCAGACTTGTGGCTAGTGGCAGCAGGAGTCGCAGCGAGACGCCTGAGCTCCCGTTAACAGCCAGCGGTCGTGTCTCCACCAGCAACCCATCTGCCGTCGTCGATTGGTTAACACGCTCATCCACATCATCACAAGTGACATCTGACACCCCCAGTCAACAGTCGGTGGGTTCCTCAGACACAACCCTCAGTTGGCATGGCCCGGGAGCAGTCTGTGTCCTCCCATTGCCTTTGTCCTATGCTGTTCCCTCTCCTAAAGAAGTATCTCAGCTCCACTGTTTACTGAGGACGATCCAATAGAGGACAGTCAGCAGCTGCTGGACAGCCAAGAAGGGGAGGAGATATGCGCCGCTTGCTCCGCTAGGCAGCCAAGTAGTGATGCGGAGAGTGACGTGGGAGGCGGTGTTGCAAGTGTTCAGGGTCCATAAGCAGACACTGTTGGGCAACCTGAGGAGGACATCAGTGACGTGCACACAACTGTTGATGATGATGACGCCGATCGCAATTGGGAGTCGGGTGCAGAAGGGGCTTCATCATCATCAGGAGAAGAGAGTTGCAGGTTGCCATTGAGGCAGCAAGGCTGTAGCACGGTTGGCAGTCAGCGTGGTGGCAGTAGTGGAAATTCAGGAGCCAAAGTGCCCGGAGGAGACCACCTGCTTAGCGGTAGCCTACCTTTCAAGGAGGTAGTGGAACAGGGGTTCATGGAGACAGCACCAGTAGCAGTCAATTAGTGTGGACTGCGGGTGGGAAAATCCGCTACTCGGCGGTGTGGAAATTTTTCATAAGGCATCCGGAGGAGGTTCACGTAGCAACATGCAAGATCTGTCGGCAGAAGGTGAAGCGTGGTCAGGGTCCCAATGTCGGCACCACGGCCCTGCGTCAACACATGCTTCACCACCATAAAGCGGCCTGGGAGAACCGTAGCTCCGATGTA
The DNA here is from genome assembly GCF_029499605.1 of Hyla sarda. NCBI lineage: Eukaryota > Metazoa > Chordata > Amphibia > Anura > Hylidae > Hyla > Hyla sarda. The sequence continues at coordinate 84,800,408 of NC_079192.1, forward strand.
GTGGTCCAGCCTGCTGCATCACCCAGTGGCCATCTGCTCCCTCCTGCATCCAGCCAAGGCTCCACCACCTCAGCCGAAGGGAGCTGTGTGTCAAACCCTCCTTCTGTCAATCCTGCTTCTCCCGCTTTTAGTCAGCCATTCCGCCAACAATCCATCGGCGAAGCCATGTCCAAGAGACAACAGTATGCGCCCACTCATCCAACGGCGCAGAAGTTGAATGTGCTCCTGTCCAAGTTGCTGGTGTTGCAGTCCCTCCCTTTTCAAGTGGTGGAATCTGCACTTTCAGAGAATTGATGGCTTGTGCAGAGCCGACATTTCTTAGCAATTTCACCAATGCCAGATGCCTCAGAGTAGATTGACCAAGCTGCTACACCAACATTTCCCAATTATGGTTGGTTATGAAACCCTCTTTGGTACTGCGATTGCCTGATCCTGGCTCATCCTGTGTCTTTCAGGAACTACTTGCTCCACTGATGCTTCTGGCCTTGGGCCTTTAATTTTTGGATGTTTAGCAGTAGCTAAATACATGCTTAGTGCAAATTTCAACATTGACTTTTAAATGTAAGGGGTCAGTTATGAAACCCTCTTTCAGGAAATAATTGCCTCCCTGATGCCTCAGTTTAGCAGTAGCTAATACATGCTTAATGCTAATTTCAACAATGATCTTTAAATTCTTGGCGCTCTGCTAGGGCCTTCTCCTACCCCGCCAGGGCCGATCCGAGGACCTCACTAAACCATCCAATCGGTAGTAGAGACATGCGGTGTGTACAAAGGGCAGGGACTTAATGAACCCGAGCTTATGACCGGCGCTTAGTTGTGATTCTTCTTTCCTGGCAAATAATTGCAATCCCTGATCCCTATCACGAAGGGGGTTCAGAGGGTTACCCGCACATGTCGGTGAAAGATAGACACACGTTGGTCCGTTCAGTGTAGCGCGCGTGCAGCCCCGGACATCTGAGGGCATAACACACCTGTTATTGCTCGATCTCGCGAGTGATCGTGCAATGTAAGGGGATATTAAAGCGTCTTGGGTACTGCTGATGCCTACTCCTGACTGCTCCTGTGTCTTTCAGGAAGTACTTGACTTCCTGATGCTTCTGGGCTTGGGCCTTTAATTTTAAGATTTTTTTAAATATATACATACATGCTTAATTAAAATTTCAACATTTATGGTGCAATGTATGGGGTTATTAAACACTCTTGGGTAGTGTTTTTTTCAAATTTTCTGATAATTATCACAGTAATAAACTTGAATTTTCCACGATAATAACCATTGCACCATTGAACGATTGTTGCGTGTGATTTTTTAAGTAAAATTTTCAAAAAAACTAAATACGCAGAGGGATAAACTCTGCTTCTTTATTTCATAAAAAATTCTTTTATAGAAGAATGTCTTTTGGTGGTCCACCGTCCTGCATTATAGAGTCTTCTGGACTCGTGGATATGCGCTTGTTCTTAAACAAAGGTACAAAAACCAAAAATGGCCGGTCAGGGCTATGGAGACGTTGCACCTACATATTACGGCCACATGAGCCCTGTGGGTGCTTGTGAGATTAGGTCATTTGTACCCACATGGCGTGGTCCGGGACACAAATTTTGATTTAAATTTCAAATAAAAAAAATCACACATTCCAATGGTCTCCTCATGCTGCAGCCAACTCCAGGCTGCGTCATTCTGGTAATATATAGAGAGCACTCGCTGTCCTAAATTTTCGTTAACATTTTTCATCAAAAATGTTTGTCTTTTTTATTAGGGATTGTGAAGCTTTGGTGCGTACTCATGCATCAGCGAATTCCAGCCTGTGTCATTCAGGCAATATATGGTTTACTGATGGCGCTGCTGGGCCTGGGTCTGGGAATTTCAAATTTTCTCATAGGTAGCACCCGCTATCCAAAAGTCTTCTTCATAAATTTCTACAATTGTTGTGTTTTTTTGGAGGGATTGTGAAGCCCTAGTGTGTACTCATGCATCAGCCAACTTCAGGGTGTGTCATTCATGCAACATATAGGTAGCACCCGCTGTCTTAAATATTATTAAAATTATTTTAAAAATGGTTGTTTTTTCTTTGGGATTCTGAAGCCCTGGTGTGTACTCAATGCTGCTTCCTGCTACACTCTGTCAGACCGTTGGTCCTGCGACAGTGTGCTACTCCGCCTCCACATCCGTCTCTGTGTCATAAGCCTCCACTGCCCGAACAAGTCTCAGTGGCCCTTCCATGTGTGCAGGGCACGGCGGTGTCACATTGTTCTTCATATGGTTTGCCCTGGCGAGAAGTCTTAGACGTTTCGCCTAAATCTCACGGCCACATGAGCCCTGTGTGGGCTTGTTGGATTTGGTCCTTCGTACCCACACGCTGGGGTCCGGGACACGCAAAGGTTGTTTTAAATTTCAAATAAAAAAATTATGGTGCTGCTGGGCCTGGGTCTGTTAATTTCCCATTTTCTCATAGGTAGCACCCGCTATCCAAAATCTTTTAAAAAAAATTCTAAAATTGTGGTGTTTTTTTGGAGGGATTGTGAAGCCCTGGTGTGTATTTGTGCATCAGCCAACTCCAGGCTGCGTCATTCAGGCAATATATGGGTTGCTGATGCCGTTGTGGGGCCTGGGTCTGGTAATTTCAAATGTTCTCATAGGTAGCACCCGCTATCCAAAATCTTTTTCAAAAATTTTCAAAATTGTGGTGTTTTTTGGGAGGGATTGTGAAGCCCTGGTGTGTACTCGTGCATCAGCCAACTCCAGGCTGTGTCATTCAGGCAATATATGGGTTACTGATGCCGCTGTGTGGCCCCGGTCTGGTAATTTCAAATTTTCCCATAGGTAGCACCTGCTATCCAAAATCTTCGGTTTAAATTTCTTCATTAATCTTTTAATCTTAGGGATTGTGAAGGCCTAGTGCCTACTCATGCTGCTGGCAACTCCGGGCTGTGCCATTCATCCACTATATGGTCTCCTCATGCTGCCAACACCTCCATGCTGTGTCATTCAGCCACTATATGGTGTCCTCATGCTTCAGCCTCATCCAAGCTGTGTCATTCAGCCACTATATGGTGTCCTCATGCTGACATGTCCATGCTGTGTCATTCAGCCACTATATGGTGTCCTCATGCTGCCAACATGTCCATGCTGTGTCATTAAGCCACTATATGGTCTCCTCATGCTGACAACACCTCCATGCTGTGTCATTCAGCCACTATATGGTGTCCTCATGCTTCAGCTTCATCCAAGCTGTGCCATTCAGCCACTATATGGTGTCCTCATGCTGCCAACACCTCCATTCTGTGTAATTGAGCCACTATATGGTGTGCTCACGCTTCAGCCTCATCCAAGCTGTGTCATTTAGCCACTATATGGTGTCCTCATGCTGCCAACACCTCAACGCTGTGCCATTCAGCCTCTAAATGGTCTCCTCATGCTGCCAACACCTCCACGCTGTCATTCAGTCACTATATGGTCTCCTGACACTGATGCCACCACCAGGCTCTGTCATTGTACTGCTGTGCGGCAGTGATTCTAAAAGTGATGCCGGTAATCTGCATGTTATTCTGAATAACAGTATTATTTCACTAACCCAGCACACTCCATATGCATTTTAGAACACAGCAAAGTGTTCTATACCCCTATAGAGGCTGTATGTAGGCTAGAAATAGCCTTTTTTAATACAGATTTGCAGCGAAAAAATTCGGATCAAAACAAACTTTTCTGGAAAATTCTGTGAATTGGCCGAATCAAATTTTTGAAAAGTTCGCTCATCTCTATTCCCCCCATCTGCAAGACATCCTAACATTGTGAAGGAAACTTTGCATGCACTTCAGCCATTCGTACACTGCAGAGCACACCCTCATTGAGCTGCTGCGTCAGAACGGTATCCCCCAACATAGTCTGATTTGCAACTTTGCCACACTTTTGAACTCCACCCACCATATGTTGGACCGACTATAGGAACAGAGAAAAGCCATCACTGATTTCTTGATGATCCAAGCAAATAAGCGGACTCCCCTGTGTAACTTCAATGTCAACCAGTGACAGCTCATACGGGACACCTGCCGTTTGCTCATGCCCTTTGAGGAAGCCACATTAAGTTACCAGGATTACGGGATGAACAACGTCATTCCACTGCTTCATCTACTACAACACGTGTTGGAAATGATGGCTGGTGAGGGCAATGGAGATGTGGTGCCTACATCTCATGGCCACATGAACCCTGTGGGGGCTGAACTGGAGAAGGAGGAGAAGGGGGAGGGGCACAGTTAAGGTTTCACAAAATGGGCATTTTTTTTTTCATCTGACAGGAGAGGAGGAGCAGGAGCAGCCAGAGGAGCTAGAGGGTTATGAGGAAGGCGAGACAGAGGACCCAGATACACCGTGGCAGTATGCAGTGGAGATGGAGGCAGGGAGTTCCTCCGAGACACTTGCACAAATGGCACAATGCATGCTCACTTGCTTGCGTGGTGACCGCCAAATTGTCACCATTCGGCAGCGGGAGGACTTCTGGCTCTCCACCTTATTGGACCCTTGCTACTGCCACAAAATGGGGGCCTTTTTTTACACCCACTGAGAGGGAGGACAAACTGACCTACTACGGAGACATCCTACGTAGTCGGCGCCATCGTCCATCCTCTCGCAGGTCTGACTCAGGGGGCCCTCTGCTCTCACGTTCCACTGCCATGGCTGCTGGGGAGGGGTGGGGTGACAGGAGCAGTACCAGCCCCATGAGCAGCAGCCTGAGACTACAGTCACTGATGAGTACCTTTCTTCACCCACATAGTGAAGTAACTCACCAGCAGCAGGTAGAACTGGAGCAGGACCTGAACCAGCAGGTGGTGGCATACCTTGACATGCCCATGCCAACACACCTTGAAGATCTGCTGGACCTCTGGGCAGCCAAACTTGATTTGTGGCTGCAACTAGCAGAGTTTGCCCTGGAAAAGCTGTCCTGTCTGACTAGTAGTGTGCCATCAGGGCCGGTGTTTAATGCTGCGGGGGCCATAGTCACCCGAAGGAGAACTCGTCTGTCCACGAAAAATGTGTAGAGACTGACCTTTGTAAAGATGAATCAGGCATGGATCAGCCAGGATTTCCACCCATCAATGCCTGATGCATCAGAGTAGATTGACCATGGTGCCACACTAACACTTCACATATATGGATAGTGCAAAACAGAATTAAGGCGCTGCTCCCCAGTTACAGACATTCCTCTGCATCAGACCTTTTTTCACCCACCTTCGTCACCAAGTACTGGTGTTGCCACCCACCGCACCACTCTGTCACCAGGTCATTTCAGGACTCCTGATGCTGCTGTTGCCACATCCAGGCTGTCTCATTCAGCCACTTTATGTTCTCCTCATGCTGCCACCAACTCCAGGCTGTGCCATTCAGCCACTATATGTTCTACTCATGCTGCCGCCATCTCCAGGCTGTATCATTCAGCCACTATATGTTCTACTCATGCTGTCGCCAACTCAAGCCTGTGCCATTCAGTCACTATATGTTCTCCTCATGCTGCCGCAAACTCCAGGCTGTGTCATTATTCAGCCACTATATGTTCTAATAATGCTGCAGCCAACTCAAGGCTGTGCCATTCAGCCACAATATGTTCTCCTCATGCTGCCGCAAACTCCAGGATGTGTCATTCAGTCGCTATATATTCTACTTATGCTGGCAACTCCAGGTGTGCCATTCGGCCACTCTATGTTCTCCTCATGTTGCCACCAATTCCAGGCTGTGCCATTCAGCCACTATATGGTCTTCTCATGCTGCTGTCACCTCCACGCTGTATCATTCAGCAACTATTTGTTCTCCTCATGCTGCCGCTAATTCCAGGCTGTGCCATTCAGCCACTTTATGGTCTCCTCATGCTGTCGCCACCTAAACGCCAAGTCATTAAGCCACTATATGTTCTACTCCTGCTGCCGCCAACTCCAGGCTGTGTCAGTCAGCCACGATATGTTCTACTCATTCTGCCACCAACTCCAGGCTGTGCCATTCAGCCACTATATGGTCACCCCATGCTGCCTCCAACACCAGGCTGTGCCTTTCAGCCACTATATGGTCTACTCATCTGCCACCAACTCCAGGCTATTCCATTCAGTCACTATATGTTTCTCCTCATGCTGCCGCAAACTCTAGGCTGTGTCATTCAGTCACTATATAGTCTACTTATGCTGCCGGCAACTCCAGGCTGTGCCTTTCGGCCACTATATGGTATTCTCATGCTGCCGTCACCTCCACGCTGTATCATTCAGAAACTATTTGTTCTCCTCATGCTGCCGCTAATTCCAGGCTGTGCCATTCAGCCACTTTATGGTCTCCTCATCTGCCGACAACTCCAGGCTGTGTCATTCAACCACTTTATGTTCTCCTCATGCTGTCGCCAACTACAGGCTGTGCCATTCAGCCACTATATGGTCTCCTCATGCTGTTGCCACCTAAACGCCAAGTCATTCAGCCACTATACGTTCTACTCCTGCTGCCGCCAACTCCAGGCTGTGTCAGTCAGCCACGATATGTTTCTCCTCATGCTTCTGCAAACTCTAGGGTGTGTCATTCAGTCACTATATAGTCTACTTATGCTGCCGCCAACTCCAGGCTGTGCCATTCAGCCACTGTATGTTCTCCTCATGTTGCCACCAATTCCAGACTGTGCCATGCAGCCACTATATGGTCTTCTCGTGCTGCTGTTACCTCCACACTGTATCATTCAGCCACTATAAGGTCTCCTCATGCTGCCTCCAACTCCAGGCTGTGCCATTCAGCCAATATATGGTCTTCTCTTGCTGTCGCCAACTCCAGGCTGTGTCATTCAACCACTATACTTTCTCCTCATGCTGCAGCCAACTCCAGGCTGTGCCATTCAGCCACTATATGGTCTACACATCTGCTGCCAACTCCAGGCTGTGCCATTCAGCCACTAAATGGTCTCCTCATCAGTTGCCAACTCCAGGCTGTGCCATTCATCCACTATATTCTCCTCATCTGCTACCAACTTCAGGCTGTGCCATTCAGCCACTATATGATCTACTCATGCTGCCGCCAACTCCAGGCTGTGCCATTCGGCCACTATATGGTCTCCTCATCTGCTGCCAACTCCAGGCTGTCTCATTCAGCCACTATTTGGTCTACTCATGTTGCCGCCAACTCCAGGCTGTGCCATTCAGTCACTATATGTTTCTCCTCATGCTGCCGCAAACTCCAGGGTGTGTCATTCAGTCACTATTTGGTCTCTTTATGCTTCTGCCACTTCCAGGCTGTGCCATTCAGCCACTATATTCTCCTCATCTGCTGCCAACTCCAGGATGTGTCATTCAGCCACTATATGTGTCATTCAGCCACCTTATGCTGCCGCAAACTACAGGCTGTGCCATTCAGCCACTATATATTCTACTCATGTTGCCGCCAACAACAACCTACAGGTGTGGAAGACCACACAACAAAATTGTGAATATACCCCAGTTAAAAGTAACTTATGACAAGTATGATCATGTATAAAAGTGATTTTATTGAAATATATAGTTTAAAAAATACATATATGTATATCTGAAATCACAGAATCAATTCATAAAGGGTAATATAAAAATGAAGAATATATATATATATATATATATATATATATATATATATGAATAAAATATAGGATGGATACTGGGGTGAGAAAACCTGTATGCCAATAGAATGGGTGAAGAGATAAAAAAGTTGCTTGGGAAGTCACGGTGCTGATAGTGAGCTGCAATTAATGGTTATAAATAAGTAAATTGATATCTACGGGGGTTGCATGCACAAGGTAAGGGAAGAGGGGGGAAGGGCATCGTGCAGGATATGCGCAAACAAAATGTGCAATACTTGTGGAATTAAATACCACGCAATGGCCAGTGAAGACAAAAAATATATGTGATAAAATTATTAGTAAATAACCAAAGCAGAAAAAAGCTGAAAAAAAAAAACAAATAAAGCACAGCACTCAAGTGAGTTAAAACAAGTGCAAAAATTACCGTGCAAGTGAAGTGGGCAAGGACATGGACATGCAACCCAAAGAGGGGAGAATACTGCCCGGGTCACCCAGTATAGTACTAACAATAAGCAATAACAACCAACAGGCAGATAGCAGCAATAATATGGATAGCAGCAGATAGATAGATAGCAGCAAATTTGAGTAGTGACTAGCAGCAAAGAATGATATAAAAAGAAAGACCGTTTGGTATAGGCTGGCACAGGACTCACCCCAGTCCACCTCCACAGCTCCGACGCGTTTCGCCAGAAGCGGCTTTGTCAAGGAGTGAGGTGGACTGGGATAGCCTCGCATATAAGTAGTATATGTGTGCCAATGGGGAGTGAGGAACACACCTGTTATGAGATGCTAGGTAATGTAGACCGGAAGTTGCGTCAGGTCACGTGAGCGGGTCAGCTCATGTAAATGAAACCGGGATCTCGCGAGAGGAGGGCCGTGTAAGCCGTCCCCGCCTAGAGTACACTACTACGCATGTGTGCCGGCTCAACTTCCATATAGGGAGCCGGAAACACGCGAGAGTGGAGCTATTGACGCAGGCCACACAAACATGGCCGTGTGCCGTGATATTGCGCATGTGCGCCGGACCCGGTCACTAGAGGCAAAAATGCCTGTGGCCTCACTAAAATGGCTGAGTGCCGACAGTGAAATAAGGAAATAAAGTGATGTGATGGGGAATAATTAATAATTGATGGGGGGAATGGTAGGATCTAGATTGGATCGACCATAGGGGATATATGTAATAAAGGAAAAGTGTGAGGATGTGTGTGTGCGTGGGAATGGAGAACATTGTGCGAATAATGGAAGGGCGGGCAGAAAGTGAAGGGGAGAAGGAAGGGAGGTGTGGATGGGAAATATATAATGTGATAAACCTAGTGTGCGGATGTGTGATAGGGTTTGATGCAAAGAGGGTGAATAGGTGGGAGTGATAAATTAGATAAATAAAGTGTGAAAAATATGGGAGACAATTAATACATTGATAATACCAAATGAGGGGGTGTAGAATCAATAATAAAAAGGGGCGGTATAAGTGAAACTATGCATCAAGAGATGATAATATAATAACCAAATATTAATAGTTACGAATAACATATAAGTTATAAATAAATAAACATGCATGATAAGGTGGGGGGCCCCCCATATAGCTTTAAGCATAATTTTGAAAAAATTGCAGTAGCAGCAAATCAATAATGTATGAACATGCATAAATGAACCATCCACAGATAATTAATTAGACAACACTATTAACAACAATAGCAATCAATACATTAAGAATATGTAGAGTAGTACATAGGGATGGGGAACATAGGGAAAGGGGGGGAGGGGGAAAAGGGGAGGGGGAGGGGAGGAGGGTCTTCCGCCATATTGATGAGATGAGGAGCAAGATGTATTGTAGACCCTACATAGATAGGAGACAATTGGAAAAAAAGAGAAAATTACAAACAATAAAAAGGGGAATAGCATAGTTAAAACCAACGAGGACCGACATAGGTGAAGAGAAATGAATAAAATGAATTGCACATGGCATAAATGAAAACCACATACGAGACAGAAAAAAATTGATAATAAGGAAAATAATAAGTGAGCAAGTGCGAAAAATATATGTGTGTAAGGACCATGGAAAGGGAAGGGGGAGGGGGAAGGGATTACTTTTAATCCCACCTTAGCGTTTTTATCAGAATTAAATATTATCTTAAACCAAGCAGTCGACCAAGGCATTTTATCAGCCAAACAGATGGAGGCCCTTTTACCCAAAAAATCCCACGGTATCCTCCATCTATTTACTCCCCAAAATACACAAAAGTGCTACTTGTCCGCCGGGTAGACCGATTGTGTCTGGCTGTGGAAATCTATGTGAACCGCTATGCCGCCTCATTGATTACCATCTAACCTCCATTGTAGAGACCCCGCCATCCTTTTTAAAAGACACCAATGATGTTCTAAGAAAACTAGTCAACCTGCAACTTGAACCCGATATGGTTATAGCCACCTGCGATGTGGAGGCACACTTCTATTCGCCATAGTGATGGAATACGAGCAGTAAGATTTTTCTTGTCCTCTAGTGCCCTGGATCCCGATTTATGTAATTTTCTAATAGTGGCCCTCGAGTACATTTTGACCCACAATTTTTTTATGTTCAAGGAGTCTCTCTTCCTGCAGCTCCAGGGCACGGCAATGGGGGCATCTTGTGCGCCCTCATATGTCAATCTGTTCCTGGGGCTGTGGGAGAGAGACATCTTTATTTCAGATCCCATCTCAGGTATAGAGAACATACAATATTGGTGGCGATATATGTGAACCACTATGCCGCCTCATTGATTACCATCTAACCTCCATTGTAGAGACCCTGCCATCCTTTTTAAAAGACACCAATGATGTTCTAAGAAAACTAGTCAACCTGCAACTTGAACCCGATATGGTTATATCCACCTGCGATGTGGAGGCACACTTCTATTCGCCATAGTGCTGGAATACGAGCAGTAAGATTTTTCTTGTCCTCTAGTGCCCTGGATCCCGATTTATGTAATTTTCTAATAGTGGCCCTCGAGTACATTTTGACCCACAATTTTTTTATGTTCAAGGAGTCTCTCTTCCTGCAGCTCCAGGGCACGGCAATGGGGGCATCTTGTGCGCCCTCATATGTCAATCTGTTCCTGGGGCTGTGGGAGAGAGACATCTTTATTTCAGATCCCATCTCAGGTATAGAGAACATACAATATTGGTGGCGATATATTGATGATATCCTGCTAGTGTGGCAGGGACCGGTCACTGAATTACCATACCTAATTATTAGGCTTAACCAAAACAATTTAAATATTAAACTAACTACCAACATAGGCACCACATCCACTGAATTTCTTGATGTCAAGATCACAAGAGATGATAACGGTTTCCTCTCCACAGACCCTTTTCGAAAAAGCACCTCTGCCAACACTATACTTCATGCAAAATCCGGACACCCACGACATTTAGTGACTAACATTCCGACGCGACAATATCTTCGTGTACGACGCATCTGTTCCAAAACCTCAGACTTCGAGAAACAAGTTGAAGATCTTCAGGTACAATATCAAGAGAGAGGCTATAATGACAATTGTTTGACTAAAGCATATCATAGAGCCAAAAAGAGTGATCGTAATACTCTCTTACGGGTTAAAAGACCTATCAACCAACAGGATTCCAACACCGTCAGATTCATCACAACATACCATTCACGGACCCAAGATATGAACACAGCAATTGCAAAATACTGGCCCCTACTCACGACAGACCAGGTACTTCTTGGATGCCTTCCCAAAAACCCTTCCGTCACCTTTAGAAGGTCTAAAAATATCAAAGATTCTTTGGTTCGTAGTTACCATCAGGGACCTAATAAATCTAATCTTTTTGGATCAAAGGGACCCAAATGGGGTAGTTTCAACTGCGGGCAGTGTGTTGCATGCGCAAACATAGAAAATAATACTACCTTTGAAAATGCCAGTGGAATGAAATCTTACAAAATTACTCATCATATTAACTGTGCAACCAAAGGTGTAGTGTACTATGCTAAGTGCCCCTGCAACAAAATTTATATCGGCATGACAACACGTGAACTCCGCAGACGCGTGAGGGAACATGTTTTGGAAATAAAAGCAGGAAAGGATGGACCAGATCCATTCTATCAGAAGTCTTTGGCAAGACATTTTAAGAAGTACCATGGTAGTGATCCATCTCATTTACAGGTTCTGGGCATTGACCGGGTCTATGCTGGCCCACGTGGCGGCAATTGGAAAACTCTTCTTGCTCAAAAGGAATGTAAATGGATCGAAATTTTGGGAACAAAAACTCCTGCTGGATTGAACGAGATCAACAGCTTTGCCTCCTACTTGTAAGTATAATTTGTTTTTTCTATCTTTATTACTTTTTAATATTGCCATCATCACCATCACACTACCATTATCACCCTTACCATTAATATCACTTATATGTTATTATTTTCTTTTTACGTTAATCTTCAACTCTCCCACATTGAGAACATACATCTTTATTATCTCTCCTCCACAATCTTTCTTCTTCCCTTACTCCTCTTCCCCCTCTTTTCCTCCCCCCCCCTCCCCTCCCCTCCTCCCCTTATGCTTCTGCCACCCCCAGGCTGTGTCATTAAGCCATTATATGCTCTCCTCATGCTCCCGCCAACTCCAGGCTGTGCCATTCAGCCACTATATGTTCTCCATATGCTCCCTCCAACTTCACACTGTGTCATTCTGCCACTATATGGTCTCCTCATGCTTCTGCCACCTTCAGGCTGTGTCATTCAGGCACTATATGTTCTACTTATGCTGCCGCTAACTCCACGCTGTATCATTTAGCTACTATATGGTCTCCTCATCTGCCGCCAACTCCAAGCTGTGCCATTCAGCCACTCTGTTCTACACCTGCTGCTGCCAACTCCACGCTATGCCATTCAGCTACTATATGGTCTCCTGATCTGGTGCCAACTCCAGGCTGTGTAATTCAGCCACTATATGTCCTACTCATGCTTCTTCCACCTCCAGGCAGTTTCATTCACCCACTATATGTTCTTCTCATGCTCCTGCCAACTCCATGCTGTGTCATTCAGCCACTATATGGTCTCCTCATACCACCTTCAGGCTCTGTCATTGTGCCACCATGTGACACGTGACTCCTTGTTAGATTTGGTCCTTTGTAACCACACATTTATTCAAAGTAAACACCGGTGCCCAGGACATTAAGACACAAAAAATTTCAAAATCTTAAATTTCAATTTCAAATTCTTAAATTTCAATTTCAAAATCTTAAATTTCAATAAAAAAAATCAATGTAATCTTTACAAGATTGAGGCCCTATGGCCATCAACGTCATATAGTAGCTGTAGAATTACCACAAGAATCCAATTAAACAGGTTGAAGCGATCGCAATGAACCATAACTGATTAATAAAACATTTGCAGTTCCACAAGGAGTAAGACAGTGCAAGGGGAGGGCAGGGGTGCTGAGAGGCACGGGCTGAAACAGGTGTCAGCTCGCCTCGCTGCGAACCAATAGCTCGATGCTCCCCAGAATGGGTACTCAAAATATGTAGATTAATTCAAATTAAATTAAATAAAAATTATGTTAAAAAATCAATTTATTCTCTTCAATTTTGACGCCATGTGGTCTCCCTGCTGCCACATCCAGATGCTCTGCCACAGTGATTCTAATAGCGATGCCTGCAATCTGCATCTCATACTGAATAACAGTATTATTTTACTAACACAGCACAATCCCTATGCATGTTAGGACAAAGTAAAGTGTTCTACACCCCTATTGAGGCTCTCTGTAGGCCAGAAATAGACAATTTTAATAGTGATTTGCCACAAACCAAATTTTTTAAAATAATCGCTCATCTCCATCAATGACCTATACTTTTTATAACCAGCCTTGAACTGAAGGAAAGCATTTTGTATCTATGTGCATCCATTTAGATTGTTAGCTCATGTGTTCAGTATAATGGAGATGGAGAAATAGTGAATTGGGGTGACATATGTCCCTTCCTCTAAAATTTAAAAGGTGTGTCTCCATAGTGATGCAAATGCCTGCACTTTAAATTGCTATTTGCTATAGAATATTATTATGTACTCTATGCCACATCATATTGGTGTTGCTTATTTGAATTGGAAATTATTAACAATTCTTAAAAGGTGTCAGAATAATATTTTGGCCTTGTATGGGGTAGGTAATAAAAAGTAAATATTTTGGCTAAATCCTAAATCCTAATATTGCCCCTACAACATACAATGTAGGTACATACACTCTGAACAAAAATATACAGTCCCAGCTCTTGCTCACTATGGAGCAAGGCAGTTCAGATACAGAGCATTGTCACTAAGGCACATTGGGAGTAATTTATTAATGTTGGTATGAGGTAGTAGAGATTTTATCCATGTTTGCTTTGTGCTTGGCATGTGACACGTGTACCTATCCTATTAGGTTGTGTAGGTTTGCAAAAAAAGTAGGCTTTGCACAAGTTGTGTAAGTTGTGCGCAACCACCCCCCCCACCCCCAAAACTTTATAACTTCATGTCTACTGCATATAGTGCTCCATGGTGCCCAAACAGTACTTTTGATTAGGTAATGCTCCAAAGAGAATAAAAAAAAAAAATAAAAAAAATAAAACACCAAAAAACTTATCAACGGCAACTGGGCAAAATATTGCACCTGAAATAAAAAAGTAAAAAGGTGTAAGAACAATGATAAATGTCCCCCATTTTTCATAAGTCATCAATGCTCTGCTGACTCAGCATACTTCTCCTTCCTGCTGGATCCACTTCTGGCTTTAGCTCAAAAACTGCAGTGGCAGCTTTCCAAAAACAGTGCAAACATAGACTAATGCCATAAAAAAAAAAAAAAAAATGAAACAGCACCAAAAAGCAGCACCAAGCTTAACCCCTTAAGGACCGGGGAGTTTTCCGTTTTTTGCTCCTTGCCTTTAAAAAATCATAACTCTTTCAATTTTGCACCTAAAAATCCATATGATGGCTTATTTTTGGCGCCACCAATTCTACTTTGTAATGACATCAGTCATTTTGCCCAAAAATCTACGGTGAAACGGAAAAAAAAATCATTGTTCGACAAAATTGAAAAAAAACAAAACGCCGTTTTGTAAATTTTGGGGCTTCCGTTTCTACGTAGTAAATTTTTCGGTAAAAATGACACCTTATCTTTATTCTGTAGGTCCATACGATTAAAATGATACCCTACTTATATAGGTTTGATTTTGTCGGACTTCTGGAAAAAATCATAACTACATGCAGGAAAATTAATATGTTTAAAATTGTCATTTTCTGACCCCTATAACTTTTTTATTTTTCCATGTATGGGGCGGTATGAGGGCTAATTTTTTGCGCCGTGATCTGAAGTTTTAATGGTACCATTTTTTGCATTGATAGGACTTATTGATCGCTTTTTATTCATTTTGAAATTATATAAAAAGTGACCAAAAATGCACTATTTTGGACTTTGGAATTTTTTTTGCGCGCACGCCATTGACCGAGATGTTTAATTAATGATATATTTTTATAATTTGGACATTTCCGCACGCGGTGATACCATATATGTTTATTTTTATTTTTATTTACACTGTGTTTTTTTTTTTATTGGAAAAGGGGAGTGATTCAAACTTTTGATAGAGGAGGAGTTAAATGATCTTTATTCAATTTTTTTTTTCCTTTTTTTTGCAGTGTTATAGCTCCCATTGGGACCTATAACACTGTACACACTGATCTTCATCATTGATCACTGGTTTCTCATAGGAAACCAGTGATCGACGATTCTGCCGCATGACTGCTCATGCCTGGATCTCAGGCACTGAGCAGTCATTCGGCGATCGGACAGCGAGGAGGCAGGTAGGGGCCCTCCCGCTGTCCTGTAAGCTGTTCGGGATGCCACAATTTCACCGCGGCTATCCCGAACAGCCCACTGAGCTAGCCGGCAACTTTCGCTTTCGCTTTTAGCCGCACGGTTCAGCTCTGAGCGCGCGGCTAAAGGGTTAATAGCGCCCGGCGCCGCGATCGGCGCTGCGCGCTATTAGAGGCGGGTCCCGGCTTCACTATGACGCCGGGCCCGCCATGATATGATATTATATCAGGAGAGCAGGACCAAGGACGTACCGGTACGTCCTTGGTCCTTAAGGGGTTAAGGACCAGAGCATTTTTTGAACATCTGACCACTGTCACTTTAAACATTAATAACTCTGGGATGCTTTTACTTATTATTCTGATTCTGAGATTGTTTTTTCGTGACATATTCTACTTTAACATAGTGGTAAATTTTTGTGGTAACTTGCATCCTTTCTTGGATGAATTTGATGACAAAATAGAAAATTTTGCATTTTTCTAATTTTAAAGCTCTCTGCTTGTAAGGAAAATGGATATTCAAATTAAATTTCTTTTTGGTTCACATATGCAATATGTCTACTTTATGTTTGCATCATAAAATTGACATGTTTTTACTTTTGGAAGACACCAGAGGGCTTCAAAGTTCAGCAGCAATTTTCCAATTTTTCACAAAATTTTCAAATTAGATATTTTACAGGAACCAGTTCAGTTTTGAAGTGGATTTGAAGGGTCTTCATATTAGAAATACCCCATAAATGACCCCAATATAACTACTACACCCCCCCAAAGTATTCAAAATTACATTCAGTCAGTGTTTTAACCCTTTAGGTGTTTCACAGGAATAGCAGCAAAATGAAGGAGAAAATTCCAAATCTTAATTTTTTACACTTGCGTATTCTTGTAGATCCAATTTTTGAATTTTTGCAAGGGGTAAAAGGAGAAAAATGTTACTTGTATTTGTAACCCAATTTCTCTCGAGTAATCACATACCTCATATGTCTATGTAAAGTGTTCGGCGGGCGCAGTAGAGGGCTCAGAAGGCAAGGAGCGACAAGGGGGTTTTGGAGAGAACATTTTTCTGAAATGGTTTTTGGGGGGCATGTCACCTTTAGAAAGCCCCTAGGGTGCCAAAACAGCAAAAAAAAAAAAAAAAAAACACATGGCATACCATTTTGGAAACTAGACCCCTTGAGGAACATAACAAGGAAATAGTGAGCCTTAATACCCCACAGGTGTTTCATGACTTTTGCAAATGTAAAAAAATAAAAAAATTACATAAAATGCTTGTTTTCCCAAAAATGTTACCTTTTTAAAAAGGGTAATAGCAGAAAATACCCCCCAAAATTTGAAGCCCAATTTCTCCCGATTCAGAAAACACCCCATATGGGGGTGAAAAGTGCTCTGCTGGCGCACTATAGGTCTCAGAAGAGAAGGAGTCACATTTGGCTTTTTTGAAGGAAATTTTGCTCTGGGGGCATGCCGCATTTAGGAAGCCCCTATGGTGCCAGGACAGCAAAAAAAAAAAAAAAACACATGGCATACCATTTTGGAAACTAGACCCCTTGGGGAACGTAACAAGGGGTAAAGTGAACCTTAATACCCCACAGGGGTTTCACAACTATTGCATATGTAAAAAAAAAAAAAAAAATGCTTGGTTCCCCAAAAAATTTTCATTTTTACAAAGGGTTAAAGCAAAAAATACCCCCCAAAATTTGAAGCCCAATTTCTCCCGATTCATAAAACACCCCATATGGGGGTGAAAATTGCTCTGCTGGCGCACTACAGGTCTCAGAAGAGAAGGAGTCACATTTGGCTTTTTTGAAGGAAATTTTGCTCTGGAGGCATTCCGCATTTAGGAAGCCCCTATGGTGCCAGGACAGACCACGTCAATGTAGTTGTTTAATGTTTAAATTAGAAGCTGTTATACCTCCAAAAGAGGGGCCCTACTTAAAAAAAAATATGCTATTATAAAAAATTTAAGTGAATGGTTCTTTTTTTTTTTTTTTTTTTTTTTTTTACACCATTTGTCTTCTTAGGCATATTTACTTTTTATAGATTTGCGGGCACTCTAGTACAGGAGGAAAAAAAGACTGGATACATTGAAATTCATAGTTTAGGAAAATAAATAGCATGATAATGTACAAATTTTAATTTGATAAAACAAATAGTGGATCGGTCTGCCTTACTAAGCCGCACCTTTGTACTCAGCATTGATTATTTTAGCACAGTGTTTACATCCACAGATAACATCCAAAAGCTAAATATTAGTAATGTTTCTGTAACATCCAGCCCTCTCTGCTTCCATCCACATTCCTCTCATTTATAAGATGAATGTTCAGATGGGAAAATTCTCTTTATTTATCAATGGGGTGGAAAGATGTATTGTTTGGCAGGGAAATCATATCCTATATGCTGATATCCTAAACTAATCATTAAGTTTCAAAATCAAATTATTGCTGGACCCTGTCCATATGGTCTCTCTCAGATTTCACTTAGATTCTATGAAAAGTTTTATATAAATGTCTGTGAATGTACAGTATATACGTATTTGGACACACACTATTAGTTTAAGCGTTACCTTGCTTCATATTTGTATTAAGAGACTCTGCTGGGGGCTACTTTAGAGTATTTATGAGACAGATCTCATTGTAACTCAGTGGTGTCCTGTCCATCAGTGATCTTTTGGAACTGTTGTATGATTGATCTGTGACAGTTTCATGGCTTACATTTTATTACAGTTAATAAAATTATTTCACTATGACTGTGGTCATTCAGGTTTTCCTTCTGCTTCTGATGCAACTGTCTGTTCTGTGGTTTGTGTTGCCCTTCTTTCTGTGTGGTGTACATCTTGTAAAACATTTCTAGTTCCTGTTGTACACTCTAGCTGAAAATTGAGCCAACCCTCTAGCTTTCCTACTTTGTGGAATGCTGCTCTGTGTGTAGTGGGTGGAGTTATAGTTAAGAAGGTGCAGTGAGAAGGTGATACTGTTGGTTGACTTCCCAACTAGAGTGTACAGCAAGAAGAAAAGGTCCATTGTGAGTGGAGTGTTGAGGACAATAGAGTAGACAATTTGTAACAGAAGTAGAAAGAAAGCATGAAAGACTACAGTACCTAAAGGCAGTTAAATAACTTTATGTACCAATATACTATATGTTCATTTTTAGGCTTTTAACAATAAGTTTTATCATCAGAAAACTACTTTTGTATATCATACTTACCAATGCAGTGATATTTTGTCACCTTTTAATTTAATGTCGACATTGTCCTACTGTATGACTTTTTTTTTGCAGTAACTTAAAGGGGTACTCTGGCCCTAATACGTTTTATCCCCTATCCAAAGGATATGGGATATCTTATTACAGGGGTCCCGCCACTGTGGACCCCCACAATCTGTCATTGTGCACCCACCTTTTGAGTTCTCCGCAGCGCTGGAGGCTCCAAATGTGTAGCGTGATGACCATGGGCCGGAGTATCATGACATTGGTCTTTATCTCTAGTACAATACATTATTTCTAGTACAATACAATGCAAAAATGATGTTTTGGAGTGATTTGTGCTGTGAGCATGATCCTATAACATCCTGCATGATTATTTGACAAAGATGCACATCAAATGTTGAGGAAAGTTTGAGTATATTACTATATATACAGTGGGGCAAAAAAGTATTTAGTCAGCCACCAATTGTGCAAATTCTTCCACTTAAAAAGAGGAGAGTGGCCTGTAATTTTCATCATAGGTGTACTTCAACTATGAGATATATAATGAGAGAAAAAAATCCATCCATTGGATGATGAGCCACCAAGGCGACGAACTCGCCGCCGTGCGGCGCCGCAAACCTCCTCTGCCCTTGGGGCTTGTATGAATACTACCCATGCTAGTATGAATCCCTCTGGCGCTCATACTAGTGAAGCCCCCCAGCCAAGATCACTGGTACATCGTACCGGAGAACTTGTCTGGACTCAGCCAGCGGACCACGAGCCTGTGATTCCTGAGTTGGCGACTCAGGAATCAAAATTAACATCGCCGGGTTCACTGAAAAGGACTTTTTCGGTCATTTTTTCAGTGACAACTTTGTTAATTTGACGGTTACACAAACGAATCTGTATGCTCAACAGTTCGTCGCTGCTAACCCGGGCTCACTTTCAGCTAGACCCGGCGCCTGGACTCCAGTCGATGCACCCGAAATGAGGACATTTTGGGGCCTCTTGCTGCATATGGGTCTAGTTAAAAAACCCAGTGTCAGGCAATATTAGAGTGGGGACGTCCTTTACCAGACACCCCTCTACAGTATGGCCATGACACGTTCCCGGTTCAAGGCCATTCGGAGATGTTTGCATTATGCTGATAATGCGGCATGTCCCCCCGAACTGATCCCGCGTATGACCACCTGTATAAAATCAGGCCGGTCATCAATCACTTCGGGGCCAGATTTTGGGAGGCCTATGTCCCGGGGCAGGAGGTCGCTGTTGATGAGTCTCTCATCAGCTTCAAGGGGAGACTCAGCTTCCAGCAATACATCCCGACCAAGCGAGCGCAATATGGCGTGAACATGTATTCTGGACTACAATCGGTATATGGGGGGAGTTGATCTTTCTGATCAAGTCCTCAAACCATATAATGCCATGCGGAAAACACGTGTATGGTATAAAAAGGTTGCGGTCTACATGGTACAGGTTGCCATGTACAACTCTTTTATACTGTACAAGTACGCTGGCAACACAGGGACATACCTGTGTTCTAAGGGTCCTCATCTCACTGGAAAGAAGGGATGATCTCAGAAAAAATGCAGAGTGTGTCACAAGAGGGGGATTCGGAAGGACACCACCACTCAGTGTGACACTTGCCCCGATCATCTGGGCCTCTGCGTTAAAAACTGCTTCAGGGAGTATCACACTTCCAGTACTAAATTTTTAATCTTTTTCCCTGATTTTAATTCCCCAGAATTCGGCTCCAATGTACCAGTCCAGGGTACATTGTCTTCCAAATTTTATACCAAAATACCCTACACCCCAAAAATCAAACCCAAAACCTCTTTCCCAATGCCCCTCATAATATCTTTGTCCCCCAAAAAATGGTTCATGGAACACAGAGTCAACAGCATTGGAGGTTTGCAGTTGCCTCAAATGCGCAATGCTCTCTCTCCCCACCTGAGTGGGTTGCGCATTTAAGGTAACAGAATAGGGACGGCCCCATTCATCCCCTTCCCAGAATGATGATTCAGAGTATAGGGTTTGGGGCGGGCATCATTTCTACTTTTGGCTGTACTCTGGGTCATCATTCTGGGAAAATAATTGGCATATCAGTTCTAAAATTGCAACTTTCTTCCCCCCATAGTACTCTTCATCCATTCCTGGAAAAGAAATGAAGGGAACACCCGTATGTTCCAAATCCCCACTTCACCCTATGCACCTTCCCTAGGGGGTGTACTGTTTGTAGTATTCTCAAATGTGGGTGTTCCTTTCTTGTGTTGTCCTCTGAATGTATGTAACTTTTAGGTCCGTAACAAACATCCGCCTCAAATGCGAAGAGTTCTCGTTGAGCTCTGTCGTATTTCCAGGCGACAATTCGGAGTCACATGTTAGTTGTTCCCAGAAAAATGAAGCAGAGCATAGGTTGAAAATTGCAATTTTCAAAAGCTACCCTTCATCTATTCCTGGAAAATAAATTTAGGAAACACCTGTGCTTTCAAAATGTCCTCTTTACCCCTATACCCATTCCTCAG
This sequence comes from Hyla sarda, assembly GCF_029499605.1. Taxonomy (NCBI): domain Eukaryota; kingdom Metazoa; phylum Chordata; class Amphibia; order Anura; family Hylidae; genus Hyla; species Hyla sarda. Next base: position 84,821,506 of record NC_079192.1, read on the forward strand.
GGTGGGTACTTTCTGTAATGGTGCCACATGTGGGTGTTTCATTTTTGTATTTTCCTCGGAATGTATATAACCGTCAGCTACTGATATGCCATAGGCCACAAATACAAAGTGACCTCTATGACTTCTGAGCCTTGTTTTGCGCCCGTCCAGCACGTTACCCCATATGTGGATGTATTTTTAAAGTCAGGGTAAAAAGCCCTCCAAAATAAAATTTGTAACGCAATTCCTCATATTACCCCTTGTGAAAATGTTAAAAATTGGGTAACCCCAGCATTTTAGTGTAAAAAAATCTAATTTTCCAATTTATGGCCCACTTTTCAAAAAACCTGTGAGGTGTTATATCCCACTGTACCCCTTGTTACGTTCATTGAGGGGTGTAGTTTCTAAAATGGTGTCACATGTGGGTTTATTTTTGCTTTTGGGGGCTTTATAAATGCACATGACCCCCGACTTCAATTTCAACAAAATTTTCACTCCTTCTATTCTGAGCATTGCAGTGCGTCGCCAGAGCAATTTACATCCACATATGGGGTATTTTTTTTTTCTCAGACAAAATTGTTCTACAAATTTTGCAGGCCTTTTGCCCAATTACCCAATGGGAAAATGACATTAGCTGGCGCACTACAGGTCTCAGAAGAGAAGGAGTCACATTTGGCTTTTTTGAAGGAAATTTTGCTCTGGGGGCATGCCGCATTTAGGAAGCCCCTATGGTGCCAGGACAGCAAAAAAAAAAAAAAAAAACACATGGCATACCATTTTGGAAACTAGACCCCTTGGGGAACATAAAAATGGGTAAAGTGAATCTTAATACCCCACAGGGGTTTCAAAACTTTTGCATATGTAAAAAAAAAAAAACTAATTTACCTAAAATGCTTGGTTTCCTAAAAAAATTTACATTTTTACAAAGGGTTAAAGCAGAAAATGCCCCCCAAAATTTGAAACCCAATTTCTCCCGATTCAGAAAATACCCCATATGGGGGTGAAAAGTGCTCTGCTGGTGCACTACAGGTGTCAGAAGAGAAGGAGTCACATTTGTCTTTTCTGAAGGAAATTTTGCTCTGGGGGCATGCCGCATTTAGGAAGCCCCTATGGTGCCAGGACAGCAAAAAAAAAAAAAAAAAAAAACACATGGCATACCATTTTAGAAACTAGACCCCTTGGGGAACATAAAAATGGATAAAGTAAATCTTAATACCCCACAGGGGTTTCAAAACTTTTGCATATGTAAAAAAAAAAAAAAAGTTATTTACCTAAAATGCTTGGTTTCCTAAAAAAATTTACATTTTTACAAAGGGTTAAAGCAGAAAATGCCCCCCAAAATTTGAAGCCCAATTTCTCCCGATTCAGAAAACACCCCATATGGGGGTGAAAAATGCTCTGCTGGAGCACTACAGGTCTCAGAAGAGAAGGAGTCCCATTTTGGCTGTTTGGAAGCAAATTTTGCTTTGGGGGCATGCCACATTTAGGAAGCCCCTATGGTGCCAGCACAGCAAAAAAAAAAAAAAACACATGGCATCACATTTTGGAATCTAGACCCCTCCGGGAACGTAACAGTTTTACAGTGAGTACTTACACCTCACAGGTTTTTTGAACAGTGGGCCGTAAAAGTGAAAAATTTGATTTTTTTTGCACTATATTAATAGTGTTACCCCAAATGTTTCCTTTTCCCATTGGGTAATTGGGCAAAAGGCCCGCAAAATTTGTAGAACAATTTTGTCTGAGAAAAAAAAAATACCCCATATGTGGATGTAAATTGCTCTGGCGACGCACTGCAATGCTCAGAATAGAAGGAGTGAAAATTTTGTTGAAATTGAAGTCGGGGGTCATGTGCATTTATAAAGCCCCCAAAAGCAAAAATAAACCCACATGTGACACCATTTTAGAAACTACACCCCTCAATGAACGTAACAAGGGGTACAGTGGGATATAACAGCTCACAGGTTTTTTGAAAAGTGGGCCATAAATTGGAAAATTAGATTTTTTTACACTAAAATGCTGGGGTTACCCAATTTTTAACATTTTCACAAGGGGTAATATGAGGAATTGTGTAACAAATTTTGGAGGGCTTTTTACCCTGACTTTAAAAATACATCCACATATGGGGTAACGTGCTGGACGGGCGCAAAACAAGGCTCAGAAGTCATAGAGGTCCCTTTGTATTTGTGGCCTATGGCATATCAGTAGCTGACGGTTACATACATTCCGAGGAAAATACAAAAATGAAACACCCACATGTGGCACCATTACAGAAAGTACCCACCCTGAGGAATGGGTATAGGGGTAAAGAGGACATTTTGAAAGCACAGGTGTTTCCTAAATTTATTTTCCAGGAATAGATGAAGGGTAGCTTTTGAAAATTGCAATTTTCAACCTATGACATTAGCTAACCCTCAAAACGGATGTAAAATTTGAATTAGCCAGTACATCCTTATATGAAGGACATACCTGAGCCCGATACATAATAAAAAGCCCAGGTACATAATAGGTGCGGTGTAGAATTTTGAGAGCAGTTTCAGGAAGGGATACTTGCCAGCTGCCCGTAGTAAGTTGGGAATAACAGGTAGGCCAATCAGTCAATGACATAGATATCCAGAGATCCTCCTTCCACTGAGACATATACTGCAGTTTAGTATCATCTGGTGGGCTATTGAGGAGGGAATAAAGGAGGGATGAAGACCCTGTATGAGCAGGTGTGTAGAGAGCCCCCGCTTCAACGGAGGTAGGAGTGATGGGGGTAGAGTGGTGGAAAAGAGAAGACAGAAAAGATTTGGGAGGTATGGGAAATCTCAGAAGATGGGGGTTGGAACTAGGATAGAAAAGCATCTTTAGTCATAAGCTTCCCCCGCACCAGGAATCGGTTAATATTTGTAGGCTTATTGGAAATCCACCAGTGAAAAGAGGTGGGAGAGAGACCTGGCGGGGAGGAGGGGTTATGAAAAAGAGGCAGGGCAGTGGAGGAAGGGGATTGAAGTTTTAGTTTAAATCTGACAGAGCACCAAAGAAGAAGAGAATAACGGGAAAGTAGTACAGAGGGAGGGAGTAATGAACAGACTGGACCGGTCGACCACATAAGGGAGCATAAAGTGCACGGAGCTAATAATTCATTTTCAAGATCAACCCATTTGGGGCCTGAGGGACCTACATTACAGACTAGAAGTTGAGCTATACGCATCGCCCTATAGTATTTCAAAATGTTGGGAACCGATAGTCCCGCCCACCCTCTTATAGTAATACATCACTGATCTTTGGGATTCTAGGGTGGGAGTCTCGCCATATAAAACAAAAGAGATCAGCCTGGAGAGCCCTAAGATCAGCTGGAGGAAGGGGGATGGGAAGTGTCCTAAAGAAATAAAGAAGTCGGGGGAGAATCACCATCTTGACTGAATGTAAACGACCCAACTACGAGATGTGGGGTAGATTCCAGCGTGCCAGATCGGCTCTAATGGTTTTGTAGAGTGGTGGATAATTAAGCCTATACAGGGAAGAAAGAGGACTAGGAAGAGAAATGCCAAGATAAGGGAGGTAAGAAGAGGAAGGTTGAAGAGCAAAGTTAAGACCAATGAGGTCCCATACCGATCGAGAAGTATTGCAAAACATTATCTCTGATTTATGCTTGTTCACCACCAGGCCCAAGATGGCAGAAAATTTATCTAGTATAGAGAAGAAGTTGGGAAGAGAAAGAAGGGGTCTAGTCAGGGTGAGTAATAAAAAATCTGCAAAGAGATTAACTTTATAGGTCGAGTTGCCTATGGTCACGCCCAAAACATTCAGGTCATTGCGTAGGATACTCGCCAGGGGCTCCATAGCCAAAGCAAATAATGTTGGAGAAAGAGGGCACCCCTGACAAGTACCCCGTTCAATAGTGATGGGAGTAGGGGAAGAAGCGTGAAGTTTCAAGTAGGCCTGTGGGGTAGAATACAGGCACTGTAGAGCCGCTACAAAAGAGCCAGAGAAGCCCATAGCTTTGAGGACCCCAAACAGGTATGACCACGAAACAGAGTTGAAGGCCTTCTCTATATCAAGACCCAACAAGGTCAGGGGAGTGGAGGTAGTGGAGGCCCAATGGATAACATTTAAGACTTTGCGAATATTATCAGGGGCCTGGTGCCCCAATATGACCCCCACTTGGTCCCTGTGAATTAAATCAGGAAGAAAATAATTTAGACTACGGGCAAGAATGGATGTAACAATATTCATATTGAGGTTAATGAGTGATATGGGGCGGTAGTTGGAGGGGAGGAGAGGGTCCTTATTAGGTTTAGGGTTAACTACAATGGCGGCCATAAAAGGCATAGGAGAGCCAGACATTAATTTATTACAGAAAGAGACTATATGAGGAAGAAGGATAGAGTTCATCTTTTTATAATAGAGGGCCGAGAGGCCGTCCGGACCTGGTGCCTTACCTAATTTCAGCTCGGACACGGCCCTATCAACCTCCTCAAGTGATACAGGACCATTCAAGGACTTCCTTGGCAGAAGGGGAGAGAGAAGGTAGGGAAGCGGAGGCAAGAAAAACATCGAGAGCAGCAGCAGAGGGAGGCGAGGAACGCTCTTTATAGAGAGAGGAGTAGAAAGAGTGAAAAGTGTCGTAAATGCGAGAAGGGTTAGAAGAGGACATGCCAGGTTTCACCTGGATGGAGTGGACCCTATTAAGGCACTGTCTTTGACGTAAAATAGAGGCTAACAATATATCTGGTTTATTGGCCCATTTATGATAGGTAGCTTGGGTCCAGCGAAGTGCTTTTTTTATACGGTCTTTAAGGACAGCATCTAATTGTAATCTCATAATCTTAATAGTATGCAGGAGGTAGAGCTGCGGGTTAAGTTGATGGGCAATAACTAACCTAGCTAATTTATTTTCTAATGAGGATTTGGTTCTTGTCCGTTTCCTCTTCAAGGTAGAGGCCAGCTTAATAAACTGTACTCGAATAAAGGCCTTATGAGCCAACCAGGTCCAGTCAATATCAGAGGTAGAGACAGAGTTGGAGGAAAAGAAAGAAGAAAGAGCCTCCTCAATAGCCGTGCAGACATATGGACGAGATAAAAGACTCATTAAGTCTCCATGAGTAGGAGGTGGAACGGGAATACATAGTATGTATATGTTTGGGGAAGGATGTAGTGGTAAAGTGTGATTCTTGAAGACAGATCACATCAGGGTTATGCCGTAGGTAATCCAACATAGCCTTCTTGCGCTTAAGAGGGGAATTAAGTCCCTGGACATTATGAGACATTACACGACACATGAGGGAAAGAAGAGAAAAGGCTGAGATAGGCAAAGATAGAACAGGAGGAGTATGTCAGTAACTAACGAGACAAGAGAAAAGGGAGTGGGAGAGGAAGGAAACAAAGGAAGGAGCACCCCAGAGGTGGTGGTCGCCGCCCGGTGCTGTGCCATTTTATGCTAAGGACGTTAGGGACCCACTCTAAATAGGTGGCCTTGACGTGGCGAGTGGGCTTGTACTTTTTGATCAAAAATGTATACTAACAATCTGTTAGTTTTTGATATTATGCTGAGAAGCAATCAGATCATTATACAAGATTGTAGATGTGCACCATGTCTGTTTTTCTACCCGAATTCACACTGTGATTTCTATCCCCTCTTTTTTTTTTGAACATGTGCTGCACTCTTCCCCACCCCCTCAGCCCAACCCTATATAAGTAGTAGTTAGCTACACATTGGTCATTTCTTTCCTAGCAGCCTCCCAGTCTGACTGGGAGAGCATGGTAAGTGAGCCATTACACCTTGTTCACACTGGTGTGGTGCTGTGCGGTGTCCGTTGCTGCCGTGGTACCGTGTCTGCGGGGGGGGGGGGGGTGCGGCCCATAGACTGGTTTGAGTGGCATTGGGGCCGCTCTGCCGGTGGGTCGTTCCCCCCTGTGGGCATTGGTGTCGCGGCGGTGGTGGGCGCCGTCCGGTGCTGCGCCATTTTATGCTAAGGACATTAGGGACCCACTCTAAATAGGTGGCCTTGACGTGGCGAGTGGGCTTGTACTTTTTGATCAAAAATGTATACTAACAATCTGTTAGTTTTTGATATTATGCTGAGAAGCAATCAGATCATTATACAAGATTGTAGATGTGCACCATGTCTGTTTTTCTACCCGAATTCACACTGTGATTTCTATCCCCTCTTTTTTTTTTGAACATGTGCTGCACTCTTCCCCACCCCCTCAGCCCAACCCTATATAAGTAGTAGTTAGCTACACATGGGTCATTTCTTTCCTAGCAGCCTCCCAGTCTGACTGGGAGAGCATGGTAAGTGAGCCATTACACCTTGTTCACACTGGTGTGGTGCTGTGCGGTGTCCGTTGCTGCCGTGGCGCCGTGTCTGCGGGGGGGGGTGCGGCCCATAGATGGGTTTGAGGGGCATTGGGGCCGCTCTGCCGGTGGGTCGTTCCCCCCTGTGGGCATTGGTGGTGGTCGCCGCCCGGTGCTGCGCCATTTTATGCTAAGGACGTTAGGGACCCACTCTAAATAGGTGGCCTTGACGTGGCGAGTGGGCTTGCACTTTTTGATCAAAAATGTATACTAACAACCTGTTAGTTTTTGATATTATGCTGAGAAGCAATCAGATCATTATACAAGATTGTAGATGTGCACCATGTCTGTTTTTCTACCCGAATTCATAATGCCAAACAATAGGAACACCAAAAAAATACAAGATAAATATTGGTTTCCAGAGGAAAGTGGGCACTGGGAACCCCAATGGGACCACCAACACCCCATCAGAGTAGGGCAACAAGATAATCCACTTCCGGAAATGCCTGGTAATCAGGTGAATCAGGTGAATCCTCACATAATAGGTTGAGCATAGTGCACCTCATGGGGATGAGGAATAAACCCAGTAGGGAAGGATAACTCAACTAATACCATAAAATATATCAATAATATCAGAATGGTCTTAGGACCAAAATAAGAAAAGTCTTCCAGGCCACACCAATGTAAGTGGGGCATGGAAGAAAAAATATCCAAAAATCAGCACGTGAGTCACAAAACAGGATATCGTCCAGAGAGAAGGAATAAAAATGTAAAATCAAGTAAACAGGAAAATAGGCGAATGAGTGTAGTAAATCCTGCACAGAGTACCGCGTACAGTCCCTCATCCAGGTGCTTGAGGTAGTGGACGGAGCCTCTTGTAGGGGGAGTCCACTCTCTGCCATCTCTTCCATATTTAGCACGGCGCTGGGGTAGAGGCGTGGAATCATCAAAAGGCACATTCTCTCAGCAAAGGATCTCCAATGCTTCCTGGGGTGTGCGGGCAGAGAATAATGTAGATTGTAGCTGGAACTGCAAACTGAACGGGAAGCCCCATCGATATTTTATCTGCGCCTTCTGTAGAGCTAGGGTGACCGGTCTCATGTGCCTCCTCCGTTCCAGCATGGAAGGGGCTAGGTCGGCATAGAGGTGAACCAAGGTCGGCATGCCCGGCAAAGGGTCGATATTTCTCGCAGCTTGTAGGAGACGGTCCCGAGCTTCGAGATAATGCAAACGGAGGACCACATCACGCGGGGTGTCAGGGTTCTTCAGGCGGGCCAGAGCCCTGTGTATACGGTCCATACGGAAGAGTCCCGGATCAGCCTGCGGCATAAGGGCCTTAAATAGGCCAGTGACCACCAGCTGGAGGTCGGTGTGGGATTCAGGCAGGCCTCGGATTCTGAGGTTGGCTCGGTGGGACCTGTTCTCAAGGTCCTCTATCTTAAGTTCCAACATGTCCATGCGGTCGGCATGATCCGCACTGGTCAGGTGGTCTTCAATTCTAGGTCCGCCACTCTCTGGCCTAGGTCTCCAATTTGTTTAATGAAGTCAGCCACCGCCAGCTAAGTCTTGAACATACCCTGGATGTTGCAGAAGAGATCAGCAGGGGTAAGTGGAAGGTCGGGCAGAGGGTCTGGAGGAGAGAAATCTGTAATGTCTTCCTCCGCTTCTAGCTCCTGACTGGGAGCGCATGAAGGAGTCGGCGCCATCTTGGGTTTCGGCTCCGTCTGAAAAATCTCTGGTATAGTTTGCGATATCGACCTCTGAGAGTGCCCAGATCGGGTCAGGTCCTGGTTAGCGATGACGACTGCCTGTGAGCGAGGTTACAGAATTAGGGAGCTGATATATCGGCGCTAATTAGGCAGATATCCCGCAAGTGGCACGGAGCTCACAGGAGATGCGTCCTCACCAGCGAGCCGCGTGCATGCGCCCCACATGCAAATTTTTATGTGAATTTTCCATGCGAATAGGGGTCTATCACATGGGTGTATCACGTGGGTCTGTTTTTTTCTTTTTTTTTATCACATACTAGTTTTTATGCAAATTTTATGCAAATTTACCATGAGAATTTTTTCATGGAAAAACAAGGGAATGAACATACCGAATATGCGAATTTCACAAACATAGGACGAATAATCGTCACTATATTCGCAAAATATAGCAAATTCGAATATGGCCCCTGCTGCTCATCACTAGTAATGACATCAATCATTTCATAATCAAATTTTTATGGTATATGAAGTGTCAAAAATGCACAACTTTGGACTTTTGTACTTTGGTGTTTTTTTTTTTTTTTATGTATACGCTATTGACAATTTTCTCACAAGGCAACACCACATATGTTTATATTTGTTTTTGTTTACATTAATTCATTTTAAAGAAATGGGAATGGGAGGTGATTCAAATTTTTATTAGGGAAGGTGTTATTTCACTTCAGGCAGCCATGGTTGTGACGTCATGCCTCGCCCTGTCACAACCCCTCCCATAGACATGCATAGAGGGGGTGTAGCATGACATCATGAGGGGGCGTGACCTGAGCACCCGAACCCAGCATTTTGAACATAATTCACAGAACGCCGGGTGCCCGCACGGAGATCGCGGGGGGGGGGGGGGGGGGTCCCAGTGGCCAAACACCCGCGATGAGATATCATATCCCCTATCCTTTGGATAGAGGATGGGATGTCTAGGGACAGAGTGCCCCTTTAAGCTCCATTCACTAGTTAATGGAGAACAAAACTTACAGATGGAGCCTGCAGAAGTAAACACTGGTGATACATGTAAATGCCATATACAAATTCCATGATGCCCGGAAATAGTGCTACTTCTCATGCATACAAATGACAGCTTATCCTGAAATGTTACCTGAAAGTGTAGGTTAGCTTTAAAAAAAAAAAATAATAATAACCAGAATAATGTTTAACACAATCTTAAACATATAGAGGGTTGTTACATAAAGAAAAAGAAAAAAAAAACACTTTTGGTTAGATTTTTTGCTCTTATCTCTCACTTATGATTTTGGCATCCGCTTAACATGGTAACCTAGGATATATGGGCTCCTTGCGCCAGGCAATCATTTTCAGTCAATTACAAGCTAGCAGGGCAGGAACTATGATGACCTTATAATGAAGGTCGCTCATTCAGAGCTGGACCCTCATGAGTGGATAGAAGCAGATGTCCTCTTCTCCACTTGTCCCCTCTATCCAATCATTGCACTAATGACTTTATCTTTGTTTATAGTCTGCATGGAGAAGAAAACAACAATACCAACAGGAGATTCCGGAAAGATCTAATAGAACAGAAGTGGGCCTGTCTTTTCTTGTCTTTTTAATAAATCATTTTTAGAAAACATGCTGAGATCTGGCAAGAACACATTGTCTGTAAGTTCAGTCTTTGAGATGTACAGTATTATGTAATATTTAGATGTTTTCTTTTCCCTTATTTGGTTGCTTATTGGCATAGATTAGAAGGAAAATTCTGATGCTTTGAGAGTTTTAAGAGTAGTGTTGAGCGGCATAGGCCATATTCGAATTCGCATATGCGAAAATTCGCGCCCCAGTCTCACACAGTAGTATTAGAGCCTTCTTTACACCACATAAGCTGGAAGCAGAGAGGGATGATCACTGTGATGTGTACTGTGAAAAAAAACAACGAATATTCGTAATTACGAATATATAGTGCTATATTCGCGAATATTCGCGAATTCGCGAATATGCGATATTCGCGAATATTCGCGAATTCGCGAATATTCGCGAATTCGCGAATATGCGATATTCGCGAATAAAATTTGCATTGCAAATATTCGTGAGCAACACTATTTAAGAGTAGTTTATAGATAAGGCTCTACAGAAAGATTAAGAATCATCCTCAACATGAGGCATGTAAGGTAGGGATGAGCGAATCGAATCTGATGTATCCGAATTCGTTACGAATTTCAGGAAAAATTTGATTCACAATGAATGTGAATATCGCCACGATTCGATCGCACGAATCGCTTCATTAAACTCTATTTAGTGCGGTCCAGGCTCCGGGGCTTCTAAAATGGTGGATCCACGTGTGAGGACATGGGGCAAGAAATTCTGGGAAGGTGGGGACAAGGGTAGGCAAGATGACCCTGAATCAAATGCAGCATGCAGCCTATCAGCAACAAGCCACCCCTGTGATGTCACAGCCCTATATAATCGGCAGCCATCTTGCATCCAGTCACTTCAACCTTTTATTGCATAGAGAGAGAGGGAGGGACAGACAGCGCTGTGTGTTGCACAGAAAAGCATTTTTCCAGCAGCGTTTCACCTCCTAGTCACATCAGTGTTCTGTTGTACAAAGAGAGGGACCAAGAGCAGTGTGTGTTGAACAGAAAATAATTTTTACAGCAGCGATTCCCCTCCCAGTCAATACAGCGTTCTACTACAGAGAGGGACAGAGAGGGATAGAGAACAGTGTGTTGCACTGAACAGCAGCGATTCATCTCAAGCCCAAATCCAGCCTAGAAACACTGATAGGGAAGGGAGTGATATTGAGAGAGAAAGTGCAATTTTGGGTGTAGAACACAGCGATTGTATGCTGCAGTTCTGGTGTGTATTGCTGGTGTTGCACACAAATACTGTTTTAAGCATACTAGAACACATTGTCCTCCCCTCATAAGTGCATACCACATACGTACATCTCAGTGGTGTACTAGTTTGTTCCTGTTAAAGTTTTAAGGGCCTAGATACTGTGAAAGGCCAGCCAAAATTACACACCTGCTGGTGTTGTAGACAAACACTGTTTTAAAGAGTACCTGTCATCAACAAAAACTTTTAATGTGTTGTTCATAATCATTAATGAAGAGATATTGTAATATATCTTCATTAAAAAATATTAATATTTATACCATTTTTTTAATTTTATACTTTTGGCCACTAGGGGTCTCTCTTCTATGCCTGGTCTGAAGGCAGCTTCCTATGCTTTTCATAGTAAGTATACAGCTTTTAGGACTAATGCTGAAGGGCTCTGGTCCTTCCACCGGAAGTTCAATGCTCTCAGCTCAGGACTCGCTTCCAGCCTGTGAGCTACAAGCCTGCACATGCCTCTCATATAACAGCCAGTCACCTCCCCCTCCCCCCTGCTCTGTGTTCTCCCTGCCCCTCACCACACGTTATCTGATACATTGTATTATTTCACTGCACTCCCTGCTCCCCCCCCCCCCTGACATTCATCTTAATCACTGCCTCTGTAATTGCTCCCTCAGCCCCTGGTTCTCAGCATTGACTTTTTAGTGCAGAGAGACACAGGAGAGAGAGAGACAGAGGATGCCATCCCTCACCTGTACTTAGTCTGTATGCACATTGCAGAGCAGTGTTTCCCAACCAGGGTGCCTCCAGCTGTTGCAAAACTACAACTCCCAGCATGTCTGGACAGCTGTTGGCTGTCTGGGCATGCTGGGAGTTGTAGTTTTGCAACAGCTGGAGGTGCCCTGGTTGGGAAACACTGCTGCAGAGGGAGAGCAGCATACAGGAAGACTGGCAGAAGCAGAGTCCCAGCCAAGCTTCATGTGACATCATGCCTGCTGGGACCCGCCTCCTTCCACCCCCCAGAAAGACAGTGTTCCTGAGCTAATGAAGAGGGATAAAAAAAGGTATTTCCACTTCATTTTAAACCTCAATAAACACAGGGATAGGCATAGTTAGAGTAAGGGATAGATGGGGAGGGGGTTCAGGGAAAGTTTAGATGATGACAGGTACTCTTTAAGCATACAGGAGCACATTGTCCTCCCCTAATAAGTGCATACCACACATGTACAAATAAGTGGTGTACTATTTTTTTCCTGTTAAAGTCTTAAGGTCCTAGATACTGTGAAAGGCCAGGCAAAAGTACACACCGGCTGGTGTTGTATACAAATACTATTTTAAGCATACTGGAGCGCATTGTCCTCAGAGTTCCCCTCACTCAGGTTTATGTAACGGACTGTTGCAGAAATTTCTGCAACTTAAAATGCCCCCCTTTTAAATCACCCATTCATGACCTTGTCACATAGAATACTACCTCTTTTTTAATAGCATTTTAATCACAAATTTTAGTGTTTTTTGATTTTTCTGCCCAGGCCTGCGCACCTGTGAGTCACAGGCTTGCAGGCCAGGCAGGAGGGAAATCTGTGAGCAGTGCTGGGACAGGTGATGCTGCAGCTCCAATCTTCGTGTATCCTCCCTCTCCTGTGGAGCAGCTCTGGACTCCCCCTGGTCCCTCAGCAGAATGATGTGGATGGAGGGAAGGAGCAGAGGCACCGCTAACAGAGGCCTACTCAGCTTCAGGTAGTGCACCACCACCCTTCTTTCACTTCTCTACACCTCTCTGTCACCCTCGTAACCTCTCTGTAACCCCTGGACACCCCTCTGTTATACCTTACACCCCCTCTGTCGCCCCTCTACACCCCTTGGGGAAAAAAAATTAGCGGAACACCCTAATAATCAGAGTCTTTCTCTATTTTTTTTTCTTTTTCATCTGGGGGGTGCACAATTTTCTCTTCTCACCTCAGGAACAAAAAGAGCTAGCTACAGCTCTGTCTGTAATGCACATCATGTAACAATGTTTGGCACTTATCTGATCACTGTTGTTTTCTGTTCTCACCTCAGGAGCAAAAAGAGCTAGCTACAGCTCTGTCTGTAATGCACATCATGTAACAATGTTTAGCACTTATCTGATCACTGTTATAAGAGCCTTGTAGTTCACAGACTTTGTTTAAAGACGGTTTATAATTTATGAAAAGTGAATTGCAATTTTTTAAATAATAATTAATATAATTTAAATAAATAATTGCTATACATAAAAGCCAGGTAAGAAGTCCAGAATGGAAGGTAACTATTGTCACTACATTGTCATGGCATGAAGGACATTTCCAAAAGAATCTGCATGTCATACTGAATAACAGTATTATTTCAATAACCCAGCACACACCCCATGCGTGTTACAGCAAGGCAAAGTGTTCTACACCCCTATTGAAGTTTTCTGTAGGCCAGAAATAGCCGTTTTTAATATTGATTCACCACAAATACATTCGGATCGAACCAATTTTTTGGGAAAATTTGGTGCATCAGCCGAATCGATTTTTTAAAAAAATTGCTCATCTCTAATGTCAGGTATTTTTACGGATGCAAAAAATACATCCGTATATTTATATGTTGGCCCTGATTTACTAAGAGTGGTGTGTAGGTTTCTTTGTGGGTTTTAATTCCCTACAATTTTTTTTCCACTGCATTTACTAAGGTTTCCCTACATTTTCCACTTTCCCTACATTTTTCTTTTTTTTACACATGCTCAAATCCACTACATTTCTGTGGAAACCTTAGCAAATAGGTTGGGTTTTTGTGAAAATGGAGAGTTAGTTGGGTCTTTTCAATTCTGGCGCAAATTCTGCGCAGACAGAATTTCTGATGCAATGTGCCAGAATCTGCCGCACAACCTGACAAAACATGTCAGGTTTGCAATAGTAAATGAGGGCTATTATGTGCACAGACAACCACTTTCCCAAACACTTAGAGCACATTCATTTTGCAAAAATGGAAGCAAGGTTTCGGTGATTTTACAGACACATTCTTTTTTTTTTTATAAAATACAACTAAAAATACACTTTGAAAACAGCCTAAAATATAACAAGTAAGTAAAGCAGAAAAACTTGGCATTAGCATGTAAAACCAAAAATTCAGCAGCACTCTTCATGTGGAAGTCAAGCAACTGGATGCAAGTATAAATGAAGGACCTGACCCAGGTGGTCCCAAAATACATAGTCCGGAACAGAGAGAACCCCAGAACTCAAAGAGAAGAAAAAAAAATTGTTAAAACTTAAGTCCATCAGCCACTACAGAGTTTTTCACTTAACCCCTTAAGGACTGAGCCCTTTTTCACTTTAAGGACTCAGCCATTTTTTGCAATTCTGACCACTGTCACTTTAAACATTAATAACTCTGGAATGCTTTTAGTTATCAATCTGATTCCGAGATTGTTTTTTCGTGACATATTCTACTTTAACATAGTGGTAAAATTTGTTGGTAACTTGCATCCTTTCTTGGTGAAAAATCCCAAAATTTGATGAAAAATTAGAAAATTTTGCATTTTTCTAACTTTGAAGCTCTCTGCTTGTAAGGAAAATGGATATTCCAAATATTTTTTTTTATTCACATATACAATATGTCTACTTTATGTTTGCATCATAAAATTGACGTGTTTTTACTTTTGGAAGACATCAGAGGGCTTCAAAGTTCAGCAGCAATTTTCCAATTTTTCACAAAATTTTGAAACTCGCTTTTTTTCAGGGACCAGTTCAGGTTTGAAGTAGATTTGAAGGGTCTTCATATTAGAAATACCCCATAAAAGACCCAATTATAAAAACTGCACCCCCCAAAGTATTCAAAATGACATTCAGTCAGCGTTTTAACCCTTTAGGTGTTTCACAGGAATAGCAGCAAAGTGAAGGAGAAAATTCACAATCTTCATTTTTTACACTCGCATGTTTTTGTAGACCCAATTTTTGAATTTTTGCAAGGGGTAAAAAGGAGAAAATTTTTACTTGTATTTGAAACCCAATTTTTCTCGAGTAATGACATACCTCATATGTCTATGTTAATTGTTCGGCGGGCGCAGAAGAGGGCTCAGAAGGGAAGGAGCGACAAATGGTTTTTGGGGGGCATGTCACATTTAGGAAGCCCCTATGGTGCCAGAACAGCAAAAAACACATGGCATACCATTTTGGAAATTAGACCTCTCGGGGAACGTAACAAGGGGTAAAGTGAACCTTAATACCCTACAGGTGATTCACGACTTTTGCATATGTAAAAAAAAAAAAAATGTTTCCCTAAAATGCTTGGTTTCCCAAAAGTTTTACATTTTTAAAAAGGGTAATAGCAGAAAATCCCCCCCAAAATTTGAAGCCCAATTTCTCCCGATTCAGAAAACACCCCATATGGGGGTGAAAAGTGCTCTGCTGGCGCACTACAGGTCTCAGAAGAGAAGGAGTCACATTTGGCTTTTTTGAAGGAAATTTTGCTCTGGGGGCATGCCACATTTAGGAAGCCCCTATGGTGCCAGGACAGCAAAAAAAAACACATGGCATACCATTTTGGAAACTAGACCCCTTGGGGAACGTAACAAGGGGTAATGTGAACCTTAATACCCCACAGGGGTTTCACAACTTTTGCATATGTAAAAAAAAAAAAAATACCTAAAATGCTTGGTTTCCCAAAAAATTTACATTTTTACAAAGGGTTAAAGCAGAAAATACCCCCCAAAATTTGAAGCCCAATTTCTCCCGATTCAGAAAACACCCCATATGGGGGTGAAAAGTGCTCTGCTGGCGCACTACAGGTCTCAGAAGAGAAGGAGTCACATTTGGCTTTTTTGAAGGAAATTTTGCTCTGGGGGCATGCCGCATTTAGAAAGCCCCTATGGTGCCAGGATAGCAAAAAAAAAAACCACATGGCATACCATTTTGGAAACTAGACCCCTTGGGGAACGTAACAAGGGGTAAAGTGGACCTAAATACCCTACAGGGGTTTCACAACTTTTGCATATGTAAAAAAAAAAAAAAATTACCTAAAATGCTTGGTTTCCCAAAAAATTTACATTTTTACAAAGGGTTAAAGCAGAAAATACCCCCCAAAATTTGAAGCCCAATTTCTCCCGATTCAGAAAACACCCCATATGGGGGTGAAAAGTGCTCTGCTGGCGCACTACAGGTCTCAGAAGAGAAGGAGTCACGTTTGGCTTTTTGAAAACAAATTTTGCTCTGGGGGCATGCCGCATTTAGAAAGCCCCCATGGTGCCAGAACAGCAAAAAAAAAAAAAAAACACATGGCATACCATTTTGGAAACTAGACCCCTCGGGGAACGTAACAAGGGGTTAAGTGAACCTCAATACCCCACAGGTGTTTCACGACTTTTGCATATGTAAAAAAAAAAATATTTTTTTTACCTAAAATGCCTCTTTTCCCAAAAATGTTACATTTTTAAAAAGGGTAAAAGCAGAAAATACCCCCCAACATTTGTAACACAATTTCTCCCGAGTACGGCGATACCCCATATGTGGCCCTAAACTGTTGCCTTGAAATACGACAGGGCTCCAAAGTGAGAGCGCCATGCGCATTTGAGGCCTAAATTAGGGACTTGCATAGGGGTGGACATAGGGGTATTCTACACCAGTGATTCCCAAACAGGGTGCCTCCAGCTGTTGTAAAACTCCCAGCATGCCTTGACAGTCCGTGGCTATCTGGCAATACTGGGAGTAGTTGTTTTGCAACAGCTGGAGGCTCCGTTTTGGAAAAAGTGGCGTACCAGACGTTTTTCATTTTTATTGGGGAGGGGGGCTGTGTAGGGGTATGTGTATATGTAGTGTTTTTTACTTTTTATTTTATTGTGTGTTAGTGTAGTGTAGTGTTTTTAGGGTACAGTCGCACGGGCGGGGGTTCACAGTAGTTTCTCGCTGGCAGTTTGAGCTGCGGCAGAAAATTTGCTGCAGCTCAAACTTGCAGCCGGATACTTACTGTAATCCTCCGCCCATGTGAGTGTACCCTGTACGTTCACATTGGGGGGGGGGAGAAGCATCCAGCTGTTGCAAAACTACAACTCCCAGCATGTACGGTTATCAGTGCATGCTGGGAGTTGTAGTTTTGCAACCGCTGGAGGCTCCGTTTTGGAAACAGTGGCGTACCAGACGTTTTTCATTTTTATTGGGGAGGGGAGGGGGGTTGTATAGGGGTAGGTGTATACATAGTGTTTTTTACTTTTTATTGTGTGTTAGTGTAGTGTTTTTAGGGTACAGTCGCATGGGCGGGGGGTTCACAGTAGTTTCTCACTGGCAGTTTGAGCTGCGGCAGAAAATTTGCTGCAGCTCAAACTTGCAGCCGGATACTTACTGTAATCCTCCGCCCATGTGAGTGTACCCTGTACGTTCACATTGGGGGGGGGGGGAGAAGCATCCAGCAGTTGCAAAACTACAACTCCCAGCATGTACGGTCTATCAGTGCATGCTGGGAGTTGTAGTTTTGCAACAGCTGGAGGCACACTGGTTGTGAAACACCGAGTTTGGTAACAAACTCAGTGTTTTGCAACCAGTGTGCCTTCAGCTGTTGCAAAAGCTACAACCCCCAGCATGTACGGACAGCAGAAGGGCATGATGGGTCTTGTAGTTATGCAACAGCTGGAGGCATACTACTTTGGCTGGGGATGCTGGGGAATGTAGTTATGCAACAGCTGGAGACACACTGGTTTGCTACATAACTCAGTGTGCCTTCAGCTGTTGCAAAACTACAACTCCCAGTAGTCACCGACAGCCAACGGGCATGCTGGGAGTTTTAGTTATGCAACCAGCAGATGCACTACTACAACTCCCAGCATGCACTTTAGCTGTTTGTGCAAGCTGGGAGTTGTAGTTACACAACAGCTGAAGGAACACTTTTCCATAGAAAAAATGTGCCTCCAGCTGTTGCAAAACTACAAGTCGCAGCATGCCCATAAGTGCATGCTGGGAGTTGTGGTGGTCTGCCTCCTGCTGTTGCATAACCACAGCTCCCAGCATGCCCTTTTTGCATGCTGGAAGCTGTTGCTAAGCAACAGCAGGAGGCTGTCACTCACCTCCAACGATCCAGCCGCATGAGGTCAGTCCCTCGTCGTCGCAGCTGGGGCCCCGATCCCAACATTGACGCCGGGGATCGGGGTCCCCAGCACCTGGGATGCACGTCCCGCACCCGCTCACGTCCTCCGGAAGAGGGGCGGAGCGGGTTGCGGGAGTGACACCCGCAGCAGGCGCCCTGATTGGTCGGCCGGGAAACCGGCCGACGAATCAGGGCGATCGTGAGGTGGCACCAGTGCCACCTCACCCCTGCAGGCTCTGGCTGTTCGGGGCCGTTGGAGACGGCCCCGAACAGCCTGTAATTCCGCGTCACCGGGTCACTAGAGACCCGATTGACCCGGAATCTGCCGCAGATCGCTGGACTGAATTGTCCAGCGATCTGCGGCCATCGCCGACATGGGGGGGCATAATGACCCCCCTGGGCGATATGCCCCGATGCCTGCTGAACGATTTCAGCAGGCATCGGGCACCGGCTCCCCTCCAGCTAGCGGCGGGGGGCCGGGATTTGACAGGACGTACTCAAACGTCCTGAGTCCTTAAGGACTCGGAAAAGGGGCCGTTTGAGTACGTCCTGCGTCCTTAAGGGGTTAAGGACCAAGCCCATTTTGGCCATAATGGGGTACTCCGGTGGAAAACTTTTTTTTTTTTTCAAAATCAACTGGTGCCAGAAAGTTAAACAGATTTGTAAATTATTTTTATTAAAAATGATTAATCCTTTCAGTACTTATCAGCTGCTGTATACTACAGAGGAAGTTGTATTTCTTTTTGGAGTTTCTTCCAGTCTTACCACAGTGCTCTCTGCTGACACCTCTGTCAGTGTCAGGAACTGTCCAAGCAAATCTACATAGCAAACCTATCCTGGTTTGGAAAGTTCCTGATACGGACAGAGGTGTCAGCAGAGACAACTGTGGTCAGACTGAAAAGAACAACTTAACTTCCTTAACTTTCTGGCACCAGTTGATCAGAAAAAAATTGTTTTTCACCAGAATATCCCTTTTAAGGACCAGGACCTTTTTTTTTTTTTTTTGCATTTTCATTTCTTCTTCCTTGCATTTTAAAATCCATACCTCTTTTATATTTCCATCCACAGACCCATATGAGGGCTTGTTTTTTGCACAAACAATTGTACTTTATATTGACACCTCTCATTTTACCATAAAATGTATGGCAAACCCAAAAAAATATTGTTTGTGTGAGGAAATTATTGTTTGTGTGAGAAAATGTTAATAAAAAAACACAATCTTGCAAGTTTTGGAGGGTTTCATTTTAATGCTGTACAATTTACAGTAAACATGACATGTTTTCTTTATTCTGTGGGTCAATATGATTAAAATGTGTCCCATCTTCACATACTTTTCTATTATTGTACTGCTCTTAAAAATCCCAAACTTTTTTTTTTTTTTATAAAACCAGTATATTTAAAATTGCCCTTTTTTGACCACCTAGAACTTTTTCACTTTTCTGTATATGGGTCTGTATGAGGACTCATTTTTTGAGCAATGACCTTTATTTTTATTTTTTTTGTTAGTATAACTGTAGTAACTGTGTGACTATTTGATCGCTTTTTATAATTTTTTTAGTTAATGTGATGTCACCACCAAAAAGCAGCAATTCTGGACTTTTTTTTTTTTTTTTAACATATACACCATTTACCGTAAGGCATCATTGATTAGATCTGACATTTACACACGTGGTGATACCAAATATGTTTAATAATTGTAATTTTTATGCTTTTTTGAGTAAAATAGAGAAAAGGGATGATTTTAATTTTTATTGGAGGAGGGTATTTTTTTTATTTTTTTTTTACTTTCATTTTTAACTCATTATGTCCCTTTTATAACAATCATTAGATTGCTAATACTGTTCAGTGCTATGCATAGGCATAGCATTGATCAGTGTTATTGGCTATCTTCTGTTCTGGTCTGTTGGAAGGCCGTACTTCAAATAGCACCAGCTGAGATGGATAAGTATAGTGCAATAGTTGAGTGTATCCCATGTGTGGTCTGGAGGCCCTTTCATTTAGTAGCTGTAGGGCAATTTCCATATTCACGCCATCAGGAGCCTTTCACTTGTTTCACTGCAGCTTTACTCCGCATTCATATTGGAGTGAGAACTCAATGTGTGAGCAATGACATAGTTTCAGGAGCTCCAACACCTTTGTCAAGTCTAACAGTGCAATCCCATCGCCAAAATACATACACGCAACATCTCGCGAGATTTTACGTCTGCAATTAAAACGGTAATACACAAAAATAATTATATTGTTTTATACAATTAAAAATGGTAATCATCGTTTTAGTTCCCACAAGAAAACATTGAAAATAAATTGTTCTTTAATCCCATATGGATACAAAGCCTTTAGTCTCTGAATCCAAAAGAGCTCCTGCAGGAGTCTTTTCTTAGTCTCTCAAGTCACTGACTTGATGATTTTCACAGAAATGTCTTGCAAGGCAGATCAGAGCAGAAGACCAGGGGAGAGCAGCAGAGGCAGGTGAGGGGACCTCCATCCGCCATCTTGGCTGATGTGATCCTTACGGCCGTGTCTCAGGCAATCAGATCAGCCATTACAAACGCCCCAGTGTCGCAGATGCGCGATCGCCGATGTCCGCCATTAACAGCAGTTCCTGGCTGCTGATTGCAGCTGGGAACTTCCGTGCATAACATAAGCACTGCTCCGTTGCCTGGGTCATTTTTAGAATGTAAATGTATGCCTTAGTGCGCAAAGTACCAGTGCATCAGAACATACATTTACGTCCATTGTCCTTAAGGAGTTAATATAAATGGCAAAAATGGGAAAAAAAATATCAAACATTAGTATTGTGTTTTTTGTCACATCATATCACAGAAAAAAAAGCAATAAAAAAGTCCAATCTGTGACAAATTAGGAACGATAAAAACAAAACAAAAAAACAGCCCCAAAAGTGAATGGTCATTTATGTCACCTTCTAGTCGCAGCTCAAAAAATATAGGACTGCAATTTTTGTTTTTCTAAAAAACATTGGCTCAAATGTACCATTTGTTCTATGTGTCAGAATGTTGGCTCAATTTGCACCAATAAGGTTGGGTTCACATATGTCCAGCATATGGCATAGGTGAACTTAGCCTAGATGTGGATGCAACTGATGCCATAACTGATGACAACATGCATCGGTTGTCGTTAGTTGTATGGCATCCAGCGTCCATTGAAGCTGCATTCCCCTGTCCGGTGATATCCAGCATGTACAACCATCCGGCATCAAAATTGAGATTCTGGATGATTGTGAAATGTCCCTTTCAAATGAATGGGATCAGTTTCAGCAACAGTTTCCCTCCAGTGCACGCCGGAGGGCAACTATGCCGGACGCCAGACATATGTGAACTCAACCTTACTGGTGCTGTGTCATAATGTTTGCTCATGTTACTCAGCACCATATTTATAGAGTTTTGCACACTTTTCTGCCATGTCTAACAATTGGCAATTGGGAGGTGGCCTTTGTGCTCAGAAAGAAATGTGGCACATTTAAAGCATGCCAACTTAAAGGGGTTATCCACCATAAGGTGATTTTAGTAAGTACCTGCCAGACAGTAATGGACTTGCTTAGGAAGGATCTGCACATGTCTTGGACCAAAATGGCTATGTTGTGAGATTACCATAACACTATGGCTAGCTTTTTGTGAACTGGCATTTCCTTCTTTGCCTACAAATCCCATAATTAAATTTTCCTCCCTCCCACACATCAGCCACCCCACTCATTGAAGCATAAATGAACTGCATCCATTTAAAAGACCTGTGTTTTTTCAATCAGGGTGCCTACAGCTGTTGCAAAAATACAATTAGTTGCAGATTGATCTCTCTCCTACCAAGTGATCGCTTCACCCATTGAAGCCGAGAGGCTTCCTGTCAACAGCTGATTAGTGATGTCAGGTCTCGGCCACATTGCAACCTGGGAAAAACCTGAGACAGCCGTTATTTTGTATGCTGTTAAAAATAAATATTGGGGTGAAAATCATAACAATTGTGAGACCACCATCACACACAGGTACAGACACTATGTTATGAATTACACTAACTTTACAGCCCCTGTAGTATCGTCATATAACATTTTTTAACCCCTTAACGGCCAAGGATGTGTATACATGTCCATGTGCGGTTAACGGGGTATGGCGCGGGCTCCCGACTTGAGCCTGTGCCATGTTGGCCAGCCTCCAGCTGATTCCTGTAGCTGAGGCCTTACCTCTCCTTTCCCTGCTGTGTTCTGAGAATAATAAAGCCTAAAAGTGTAAAAAAAAAAAGTTTAATAAAAGTAAAAAAAACTCACATTAACCCTTTCCTTATTAAAAGGTTTAAACACCCCCTTTTCCCAAATTCCATATAAAAAATATAAAAAGATAATAAAAATGTACATATGTGATATTGTCGCGTGCGTAAATGTCCGAACTATAAAAATATAACATTAATGAAACCACATGGCGTATATGTAAAGAAAATTCCAAAATGTTGATGAGGTGTAATTTTTACCAAAAAGTGCACTGTGTAGAAGCTAAAGCCCCAAAAGTTACAACATGCTGTTTTTTTTTTAAATTTAGCCCCACAAAAAAGAAATAATCTGGTTTCACTGAAGATTTTGTGGTAAAATTATTTATGTCATTACTAAATAAAATAAAAACTAAAGTGCAAAAATGAAAAAAAAAAAACTGTAGTCCTTAATACCAATAGTCCTCAATAGTACTATGTAAAAAGACAGGGTCCGGAGAATGGGACACCAATATAGGTGCAATGGGGCTGTTACGCCTAGCACTCCGGGTCCCCGCTCCTCCCCGGAGCGCTCACGGCGCCTTTCTCCCTGCAGCGCCCCGGTCAGTCCCGCTGACCGGGAGCGCTGCACTGTCATGGCCGTCGGGGATGCGATTCGCACAGCGGGACGCGCCCGCTCGCGAATCGCATCCCAGGTCACTTACCCGTCCCGGTCCCCTGCTGTCTTGTGCTGGCGCGCGCGGCTCCGCTCTCTAGGGCGCGCGCGCGCCAGCTCTCTGAGACTTAAAGGGCCAGTGCACCAATGATTGGTGCCTGGCCCAATTAGCTTAATTGGCTTCCACCTGCTCCCTGGCTATATCTGATCTCCTCCCTTGCACTCCCTTGCCGGATCTTGTTGCCTTGTGCCAGTGAAAGCGTTTAGTGTGTCCAAAGCCTGTGTACCTGAACTTCTGCTATCCACCCTGACTGCGAACCTTGCCGCCTGCCCCCGACCTTCTGCTACGTCTGACCTTGCCTCTGCCTAGTCCTTCTGTCCCACGCCTTCTCAGCAGTCAGCGAGGTTGAGCCGTTGCTAGTGGATACGACCTGGTTGCTACTGCCGCAGCAAGACCATCCCGCTTTGCGGCGGGCTCTGGTGAAAACCAGTAGCCTCTTAGAACCGGTCCACTAGCACGGTCCACGCCAATCCCTCGCTGACACAGCGGATCCACAACCCGTAAGCTGAATCGTGACAGTAGATCCGGCCATGGATCCCGCTGAGGTGCCGCTGCCAAGTCTCGCTGATCTTCCCACGGTGGTCGCTCAGCAATCGCAGCAGATTGCCCAACAAGGACAGCAGCTGTCGCAGTTGACCGCCATGTTACAGCAACTTCTGCCTCTGCTACAGCAGCAACCATCTCCTCCGCCAGCTCCTGCACCTCCTCCGCAGCGAGTGGCCGCTCCTAGCCTCCGCTTGTCCCTGCCGGACAAATTTGATGGGGACTCTAAACTCTGCCGTGGATTTTTGTCTCAGTGTTCCCTGCATATGGAGATGTTGTCGGACTTGTTTCCTACAGAACGGTCTAAGGTGGCGTTTGTAGTAAGCCTTCTTTCAGGAAAGGCCTTGTCTTGGGCCACACCGCTCTGGGACCGCAATGTTCCTGCCAACCTCCAAGAACTCATCCATTTGGCTACCCGCATTGACATGCGTTTTTCTGAGCGACACCAAGAGCTCCGCCAGGAAAAAGACTTAGATCTCTGGGCATCTCTCCCACAGCATCCTTTGCAGTCTACGCCTGGGCCTCCCGCCGAGGAGGCCATGCAAGTGGATCGGTCTCGCCTGACCCAGGAAGAGAGGAATCGCCGTAGGGAAGAAAATCTCTGTCTTCACTGTGCCAGTACCGAGCATTTCTTGGTGGATTGCCCTATCCGTCCTCCACGTCTGGGAAACGCACGCACGCACCCAGCTCACGTGGGTGTGGCGTCTCTTGGTTCCAAGTCTGCTTCTCCACGTCTCACGGTGCCCGTGCGGATTTCTCCTTCAGCCAACTCCTCCCTCTCAGCCGTGGCCTGCTTGGACTCTGGTGCCTCTGGTAATTTTATTTTGGAGTCATTTGTGAATAAATTCCGCATCAGGGTAACCCGTCTCGTCAAGCCGCTCTACATTTCCGCGGTCAATGGAGTCAGACTGGATTGCACCGTGCGTTACCGCACAGAACCCCTCCTGATGTGTATTGGACCCCACCACGAAAGGATTGAGCTCTTCGTTCTCCCCAACTGTACCTCTGAGGTCCTCCTCGGTCTGCCATGGCTCCGCCTTCATTCTCCCACCCTTGATTGGACCACCGGGGAGATCAAGAACTGGGACTCTGCCTGCCTTAGGAAGTGCCTCTCCCCCCCTCCCAGTCCCGTCAGGCAAGCCTCTGTGCCTCCTCATGGCTCCCGTCCTTGTGTCACCCTGCCCCGTGCCAAGCTTCACCCTCTGCCCTCCCTCCCCATTCCAACTCCTGCTACACTGCCTGCCGTTGAGGAAACCCTCCATTCTTTCCCGGTGTCCTCATCCCAGGGGAGGCAGTTACCGGACAAAAAAAAGGGGAGACCTAAGGGGGGGGGGGGTACTGTTACGCCTAGCGCTCCGGGTCCCCGCTCCTCCCCGGAGCGCTCACGGCGCCTTTCTCCCTGCAGCGCCCCGGTCAGTCCCGCTGACCGGGAGCGCTGCACTGTCATGGCCGTCGGGGATGCGATTCGCACAGCGGGACGTGTCCGCTCGCGAATCGCATCCCAGGTCACTTACCCGTCCCGGTCCCCTGCTGTCTTGTGCTGGCGCGCGCGGCTCCGCTCTCTAGGGCGCGCGCGCGCCAGCTCTCTGAGACTTAAAGGGCCAGTGCACCAATGATTGGTGCCTGGCCCAATTAGCTTAATTGGCTTCCACCTGCTCCCTGGCTATATCTGATCTCCTCCCTTGCACTCCCTTGCCGGATCTTGTTGCCTTGTGCCAGTGAAAGCGTTTAGTGTGTCCAAAGCCTGTGTACCTGAATTTCTGCTATCCACCCTGACTACGAACCTTGCCGCCTGCCCCCGACCTTCTGCTACGTCTGACCTTGCCTCTGCCTAGTCCTTCTGTCCCACGCCTTCTCAGCAGTCAGCGAGGTTGAGCCGTTGCTAGTGGATACGACCTGGTTGCTACTGCCGCAGCAAGACCATCCCGCTTTGCGGCGGGCTCTGGTGAAAACCAGTAGCCTCTTAGAACCGGTCCACTAGCACGGTCCACGCCAATCCCTCGCTGACACAGCGGATCCACAACCCGTAAGCCGAATCGTGACAGGGGCAACGTAGGAAGGTGAGTTAAAGTTTGTTTCATTTGGCAGCCTGGGCACAGAGGGATAATAAAATAAAACACACCATAGTACTCCTTTAAAGTTCATCAGCCTGAGAAATTTTGATACATCTGGCACATTTGAAGACTGTCTGTCCAAGGCTTGGTTCACACATTGTATTGTAAGGCATATTTTATTAATAAACATTGTGTCTGCATTTTGTACAATAATGTGCTCTATGTAAGTCAATGGGAGGCATTTTTTACAGCCGCGTTAATAAGTGACATGTCCCTAATTTCCGTGGCTGTAAAAATTTGTCCGTATCTTGACATAATATGCACTTTCTCATAGACTTATATAGAGCACATTAATGTTAAAAATGTGTCCACAATTTTGAAGATTCATTTTTAGAAAGTAAATATACCTGAAAAAACACTGTGTGAACTTAACTGTTTTTATTGCAGCTCTACACCTGAGAACCAATGAATCAGCAATAGTGAAAACTTTAAATATTGTTCATGACCTTGATATGATATTTTTCTTCTTTTTCTTACCTTGCAATTTTGGAAACAAAATGTCCCAATGCTGTCTGTCTGGAAGCTGTCAGTAAGCAGCCGTTGAGTTTTTTTTTTCTTCTTTAATGTGTCTCTATTTACCCCATAGGGTCTTCATTTATTAGGTATTTTATTGCAAAAAAAAGTATGTCCCTATCAGCATTCATTACTATTATTATGACTTCCAAAACACAGAAATAAAAAATATAAGATGGGTATAGAGGAAGATTTGTGTCTTCAGTCATAATCCTATTCAGATGCTGCATTTAAAAAGGTTGATTACGAAATTCATCCCAGGAACAGTGATGAACTAAAGCACATTTGCATGGAGGAAAGTTCCAAAGTAATTAAACTCAAGGATTAACAAATTATTTTTTTTTTTACCCTCTAAAACATACGAATGGACCAACTGTTTTTGTTACTAGTTTTGTTAAATATTGTTTGTCTATAAATGTAACAGTTATAGCTAGAAAAGAGCGAATTGAATCTTACGAATTCAAATTTGTAAAGAATTTCATGAAAAATTCTATTCATAATGAATGCGAATATAGCTGCAATTTTATCGCTTTATTAAACTCCATTTAGTGGGGTTCAGGCCCCAGGGCATCTAAAATGGCGGATAATCATGTGAGGACATGGGGCAAGGAATCCTGGGAATGCGGGAACAAGGGTAGGCGGGATGTCCCTGAATCACAAGCAGGATGCAGCCTGTCAGCAGCTAGTCATCCCTGTGATGTCAGAGCCCTATATAATTGGCAGCCATATTGGGGCCAGTCATTTTATCCTTACACTGCAGAGAGATATATAGGGATAGACCGCCTGTAGCACATTTTTCTGCCCTCATAAGTGCATACCACATACGTACATCTAAGTGTTGTATCATTTTGTTCCGGATAAAGTCTCAAGGGCATAGATACTGTAAAAGGACAGCCAAAAGTACTCTCTGGCTGGTGTTGTACAAAAAAGATTTTGAAGTGTACTGTAGCGCATTTTTCTGCCCTCAGAAGTGCATACCACATACGTACATCTAAGTAGTGTACTATTTTGTACCTGTTAATCTGTCAAGGGCCTACATACTGTGAAAGTCCAGGAAAAAGTAATCACCGGCTGGTGTTTTACTAGAATACGTTTTTTTTAAAGCGTATTGTAGTGCATTTTTCTGCCCTCATAAGTGCATACCAAATATATAAGTGTAGCACCATTTTGTTCCTGAAAAGTCTGAAGGGCCTAGATACTGTAAAAAGACAGCCAAAAGTACTCATCGGTTGGTGTTGTACACAAAAACTTTTTTAAGTGCACTGTAGTGCATTTTTCTGCTCTCATAAGTGCATACCACACATGTACATCTAAGTCTTGTACCATTTTGTTCCTGATACAGTCTTAAGTGCCTAGATACTGTGAAAGGACAACCAAAAGTACTCAGCAGCTGGTGTTACACATCCTTTTTAAAGCATACTGCAGCACATTTTTCTGCCCTCATAAGTGCATGCCACAT
Organism: Hyla sarda; assembly: GCF_029499605.1. NCBI lineage: Eukaryota > Metazoa > Chordata > Amphibia > Anura > Hylidae > Hyla > Hyla sarda. Next base: position 84,848,937 of record NC_079192.1, read on the forward strand.
ACATACATCTAAGTGTTGCACCATTATGTTCCTGATGAAGTCTCAAGGGCCTAGATACTGTGAAAGGACAGACAAAAGTACTCACCACCTGGTTTTGTACACAAAAACTTTTTAAGCGTACCTTAGCACATTGTTCTGCAAACCACATAAAGTACAGACCAAAAGTTTGGACACACCTTCTCATTCAGAGTTTTCTTTATTTTCATGACTATGAAAATTGTAGATTCCCACTGAAGGCATCAAAACTATGAATTAACAAATGTGGAATTATATACCTAACAAAATAGTTTGAAAATATGTCATATTCTAGGTTCTAGCCACATTTTGCTTTGATTACTGCTTTGCACACTCTTGGCATTCTCTTGATGAGCTTCAAGAGATAGTCACCTGAAATGGTCTTCCAACAGTCTTGAAGGAGTTCCCAGAGATGCTTAGCACTGGTTGGCCCTTTTGTCTTCACTCTGCGGTCCAGCTCACCTCAAGCCATCTCGATTGGGTTCAGGCCCGGTGACTGTGGAGGCCAGGTCATCTGGCGCAGCACCCCATCACTCTCCTTCTTGGTCAAATAGCCCTTACACAGCCTGGAGGAGTGCTTGGGGTCATTGTCCTGTTGAAAAGTAAATGATGGTCCAACTAAACGCAAACCAGATGGAATAGCATGCCGCTGCAAGATGCTGTGGTAGCCATGCTGGTTCAGTATGCCTTCAATTTTGAATAAATCCCCAACATTGTCACCAGCAAAGCACCCCCACACCATCACATGTCCTCCTCCACACCAACACACCTGTGAAGTGAAAACCTTTTTAGGTGACTACCTCTTGAATCTCAACAAGAGAATGCCAAGAGTGTGCAAAGCAGTATTCAAAGCAAAAGGGGGCTATCTTGAAGAACCTAGAATATGACATATTTTCAGTTGTTTCACACTTTTTTGTTATGTATATAATTCCACATGTGTTAATTCATAGTTTTAATGCCTTCAATGTGAATCTACAATTTTCATAGTCTTGAAAATAAAGAAAACTCTGAAGGTGTGTCCAAACTTTTGGTCTGTACTGTATGTACATCTAAGTATTGTACCATGTTTTTTCTGATAAAGTCTCAAGGGCCTAGATACTGTGAAAGGACAGCCAAAAGTACTCACCGCCCGGGGTTGTACACAAAAACTTTTTTAAGCGTACTGTAGCAAATTTTTCAACCCTCATAAGTGCATATCACATATGTACATCTAAGTGTTGTACCATTTTGTTCCTGTTAAAATGTAAAGGGCCAAGAAACTGTGAGAGGACAGCCAACAGTACTTACCCGCTGGTGTTGTGCACATACTTTTTTAAGAGTACTGTAGCACATTTTTCTGCCCAAATAAATGTGTACCAGATATGTACATTTAAAGTGGTACTCCGGAGCTAAGACATCTCATAACCTATCGAAAGGATAGGGGATAAGATGCCTGATTGCGGGGGTCCCCCGTGATCTTCCATGCCGCACCCTGTTAGAATCAGCCCCTGGAGCGTTCTCGCTCCGGGTCTGATTACTGGCGATCACAGGGACGGAGCATAGTGACTACACGGCTCCGCCCCCGTGTGACGTCACACTCTGTCCCTCAATGCAAGCCTGTGGAGGGGGCGTGACAGCTGTCATACCCCCTCCATAGGCTTACATTGAGGGGGCGGGGCGTGACGTCACACAGGGTTGGAGCCATGACGAAACGGAGTAACACAGAGGAAGAACTGCTAAAAGTCATTTGTAAAGATATCAGAGCATGGCTTGCTCTATGTGTTGGCTTACTCTAAGTGTTGTATCATGTTGTTCCTGATAAAGTTTGAAGGGCCTAGATACTGTGAAAGGACAGCCAAAAGTACTTATCTGCTGGTGTGTTACACAAAAACTTTTTTAAGCGTACTAAGCTTATTTTTCTGCCCTCATAAGTGCATACCACATACATACATGTAAGGGTTGTACCATTTTGTTCTTGATAAAGTCTCGAGGGCCTAGATACTGTGAAAGGACAGCCAAAAGTACTCAGCAGCTGGTGTTTTACACAAAAACTTTTTAAAGTCTACATTTTTCTACCCTCATAAGTGCATACAACATATTTACATGTAAGTGTTGTACCATTTTGTTCCTGATTAAGTCTCAAGAGCCTAGATACTGGGAAAAGGAAAAAAGTACTCACTGGCTGTTATTGTACACATACTTTTTTAAGCATACTGTAGCACATTTTTCTGCCCTCATAAGTGCATACCACATAAGTACCACGGCCTTGCATCAACATATGCTGCACCACCATTAAGTGGCCTGGGAGAACCATGGCTCCGATGTGGTGGTCCAGCCGTCTGCATCATTCAGTGGCACGCCGATCCCTCTTTCAGCCAGCCAAGGCTTCACCACGTCAGCCAAAGGGAGCTGTGTGCCATACCCTCCTTCTGTCGCACCAGATGCTCCTGCTCCTCCTACTTTTACTCAGCCATATCCAAAAGACAACAGTATGCGCCCACTCATCCAATGGCGCAAAAGCTTAATGTGCTCCTGTCCAAGTTGCTGGTGCTGCAGTCCCTCCCTTTGCAAGTGGTGCACTCTGCACCTTTCAGAGAACTGATGGCTTTTTCAGAGCTAAGGTAGAGAGTCCCAAGCCATCATTTCTTTGAAAGGAAGGCAGTACCAGCCCTGCATAATTTTGTGGAAGAGAAGGTGGGCCAGTCTTTGAGCCTGTCGGTGTTTACCAAAATGAACGGCAGCGCCGACGTGTGGAGCTGTAACTATGATCAGGGACAATATATGTTCTTTACGGCCCACAACCCCAACTTGGAAAGGTCACGCCGCTTCCTCCTCCACGCTCTCAGGCCGTTGGTCCTGTGAGTGTGCGACTCCGTCTTTTCACCCTCAGCCTCCACTGCATGGACAAGTCTCAGTGCCCTTTCAGAATAGCATGTGTGCAGGGCACGGCAGTGTCACGGTGTTCTTCACATGGTTTGCCTTGACAAAATGGAGTAACACAGAGGAGGAACTGCTAAAAGTCATTTGTAAAGATATCGGAGCATGGCTTACTCCATGAAAACAGGAAATGGGAACCATAGTGACTGACAATGGGAAGAACATCTTGTCTGCGCTGCGACATGGAAGGCTGAGCCAAATGCCCTGCATGGTACATGTGTTCAATCTGGTTGTCAAGCGGTTCCTGAAGTGTTCCCCCCATTTGCAAGACATCCTAACAATGGGAAGGAAACTTTGCATGCACTTCAGCCACTCGTACACCACAAAGCACACCCTCCTTGGGCTGCAGTGTCAGAAGGGTATCCCCTACAAGTCTGATTTGCGACGTTGACACACGTTGGAATTCCACCCTCCATATGTTGGAACAAACAGAGAAAAGCCATCACTGATTTTGTGATGATCCAAGCGGATAGGGGTATTCTCCTGAGTAACTACAATGTCAACCAGTGGTAGCTCATACGTGACACCTGCCATTTACTCAAGCCCTTTGAGGAAGCCATATCATTAGTCATTGGCCAGGATTACGGGATGAACAACGTCATTCCACTGCTTCACTTCCTACAACACGTGTTGGAAACAATGGCTGGTTAGGGCACTGGAGACGTAGCGTCTACATCTCACAGCCACACGAGCCCTGTGCGGGCTGAACTGGAAGAGGAGGAGGGGCACAGTGAAGCACAGTTTAGGTTTCATGAAATTATAATTTTTTCTAGTCATCTGACAGGAGAGGAGGAGCAGGAGCAGCCAGAGGAGCTGGCAGGGTTATGAGGAAGGCAAGACAAAGGACCCATACACACTGTGGCAATATGCAGTGGAGATGGAAGCAGAGAGTCCCTCTGAGTCACTTGCACAAATGGCACAATGCATGCTCACTTGCTTGCGTAGTGACCGCCGATTTGTCACAAATTCGACAGCGGGATGACTTCTGGCTCTCCACATTTTAGGACCCTCACTACCGCCACAAAACCTGGGCCTTTTTTACACCCACTGAGAGGGAGGACAAACTGACCTACTACATAGATATCCTACGTAGTCAGTTGGCCTATGCCCATCGGGCTATGATCCATCCTCTCGCAGGTCTGACTCGGGGGGCCTTCTGTGCTCACCTTCCACTGCCATGGCTGCTGGGGAGGGTTGTGGTGGCAGGAGCAGTACCAGCTCCATCATCAGCAGCCTGAGTCGACAGTCGCTGATGAGTAGCTTTCTTCACCCGCATAGTGAAATTGCGGCATCCCGAACAGCTTACATGACAGTTGGAGGATCCCTTCCTGCCTCCTCGCTGTCCGATCGCCGAATGACTGCTCAGTGCCTGAGATCCAGGCATGAGCAGTCAAGCGTCAGAATCATCGATCACTGGTTTCTTATGAGAAACTACTGATCAATGTAAAAGATCAGTGTGTGCAGTGTTATAGCTCCCTATGGAAGCTATAACACTGCAAAAAAAAGTGGCAAAAAAAGTGAATAAAGATCATTTAACCCCTACCCAATAAAAGTTTGAATCACCCCCCTTTTCCCATAAAAAAAAAAAAAAAAACTGTAAATAAAAATAAAAATAAACACATGTGGTATCGCCGCGTGTGGAAATGTCCGAATTATAAAAATATATTGTCCAAAATAGTAAATTATTTGTCACTTTTTATATCATGAAAAAATGAATAAAAAGTGATCAATAAGTCCTATCAATGCAAAAATTATACCACTAAAAACATCAGATCACTGTGTAAAAAATGAGCCCTCATACTGCCCCATATGCGGAAAAATTAAAAAGTTATAGTGGTCAGAATATGACAATTTTAGACGTATACATTTTCCTGCATGTAGTTTAGATTTTTTCCAGAAGTACAACAAAATCAAACACATATAAGTAGGGTATAATTTTAACCGTATGGACCTACAGAATAAAGACAAGGTGTCATTTTTACTGAAAAATGTACTGTGTCGAAACGGAAGCCCCCAAAATTGACAAAATGGCGTTTTTTTTTTCAATTTTGTCCAACAATAAAAAAGTTATAGGGGTCAGAAGATGACAATTTTAAACACATAAATTTCAAGTAGTTATGATTTTTTTTTTAGAAGTAATACAAAATCAAATCTATATAAGTAGGGTATCATTTTAACTGTATGGACCTACAGAATAAACATAAGATGTCAGTTTTACCGAAATATACTCTGCGTAGAAACAGAAGCCCCCAAAAGTTACAAAATGGCATTCTTTCTTCAATTTTGTCGCACAATACATTTTTTTCCACTTCACCGTGAATATTTTGCTAAAATGACTAATGTCACTGCAAAGTAGAATTGGTGGCACAAAAAATAAGCCATAATATGGAATATTTGGTGCAAAATTGAAAGCGTTATGATTTTTAGAAGGTGATGGGGAAAAAATGAAAGGGGTTAATCTTAGGGATTGTGAGGCCCTATTGTCTATTTATGCTGCCGCCAACTCCAGGCTGTTTAATTCAGCCACTATATGGTTCACTCATGCTGTTGGGCCTGAGACATTACCTAAACATTGTTATGGTAGCACTAGCTACCATAAATCTTCAATTTAAATTTGAAAATTCCTCTTTTAATCTTAGGGATTGTGAGGCCCTATTGTCTCCTCATGCTGTCGCCAGCTCCACGCTGTGCCATTGAGCCACTATATTGTCTCCTTATGTTGCTGCCAACTCCAGGCTGTGTCATTCAGCCACTCTATGGTCTCCTCATGCTGCCGCCAACTCCAGGCGATACAGCCTGGAGTTGGCGGCCACTATATGGTCTCCTCTTGTTGCCTCCAATTCCAGGCTGTGTCATTCTTCTAGATTACGATCTCCTCATGCTGCTGCCTTCTCATGTGCCGCCATGTGACTCCTTGTTAGATTGGGTTTTGTGGTCATACAGTATTAATTCAAAGTAAAAGCCGGGACATTAAAGTTGGGAATCTAATATAAATCTTAAATTTAATAAAAATTATGAAATCTTTTCAAGACTGAGGCCCTATGGTCATCGACTTCATATTACCTGTGGAATTATCACAAGAATCCAATGAAACAGCTTGGAGCGATAACAATGAGTCAAATCTGTTTAAATGAAACATTTCACAGTCAGGGAGGCGCTGAGAGGCAGGGGCTGGAACAGGTGGTATCTCGCCTGGTGGAGGACCGCCAGCTCAATGCTCACCAGAATGGGTAATCAAAAAATTAAAAATAAATTCAAATAAAATAAAATAAAAATTACATAAAAAATCTGCCACATCCAGACACTCTGCAGCAGTGATTATAATAGTGATAACAATATTATTTCACTAACACAGTACACACCCTGTGCATGTTAGGACAAGACAAAGTGTTCTACATCCCTATTGAGCCTCTCTGTAAGCCAAAACTAGCCGTTTTAATAGCAATTTGCCGCAAATAAATTCAGACCGAACAAAATGTTTTTGGGAAATTCGTCAAATCTGCCGAATCAAATTTTTCTGAAATTCGCTCCTCTCTAGTTGTAGCATGTATTATTAGCAATAATTCAAGTTTTTCCACTGGATTTACTCACTTTTTCTCCCTGCATTGTGGATATCTTTTTTCAGGACATGAATGTCACAACTATTTGGTTCAGCGTTTCCTAAACAGGGTTCCTCCAGCTATTGCAAAACTACAACCCCCAGCACGCCTGAACAGTCAAAGGCTGCCCATGCATGCTAGAAGTGATAGTTTTGCAACAGATGGAGAATCTCTGTTTGGCAAACATTTGTTTAGTTGGTTTGTTTTTCTATAAAAGTTACTTAAATCAGAATCTGACCAGATTTTTATTTATTTATATTATAATGTTTTTTATTCTTGAATCAAACAAATCAGAGATATGAAAATGTAGAATACAGAGTGCATTACCAGTCAAGATAAAGGTAATGTCACAGGACAAACATATAGAGCCTACTTACCACGTAGGATGGTCACAACACCGAACTATCCAGGTCATGGCAATGGGGTGAAGTGGCTTAGGGGAGTAATAATTGAGGTTGTCAAGGGCCACAGGGAAGATAGCAATTTGGGAGGGGAGAGGAGTGAGATCCCTAAAGTCTGGAGAGGAAAGTAGATCCCGCCAGGGGGACCAGGTAGCAATGTGCCTGTCTAACCTGTGATGAGAGTCTGCAAACAGTTCCTCCATCCTGTGTAGGTGGGTCACCTCCTGAAGCCAGGACGAGAGGGTTGGGGGAGTCAGGGATCTCCAAAGACGCTGCCAGAAGAATAAATCATATAAGGGACTAAGCCCCACTAGGGGTGGAGACCAGTAAAATAGAAAGGAGTAGAGGGAAGGGATCCAAAGACAAACAGATCAGTCATGCAGTGGATGAGATCTAAGACTTGGGACCAGAAGGTGCAGATGGCGGGGCAGGTCAACCAAATATGTGTGATAGTCCCTTCAGGAGCCCCACACCTCCAGCAAGTGTCAAGGACAGATGAACAGAAGCGGGAAAGAAGAAAGATGGACCCTGTACCATCTAGTAAGTGAGTTTTAATAGGAGAATCTGTTTCTATTAGAAATGAGTTACTAAATCCAAGTTATTCCAAAGAGTTCACTTCTTTAAACTGTATTAATGCATGTTCATATTATTCATGTAATATACTGTGTTATGTGCATTACATGTATTGTTATGTGCTTGTGTGAGATCAGAGGGCCTGACCAAAAGATTACCTGTTGAAAAAAAGGACATTTTAATATTTTATTAGTAATTATATGTGTATAATAGGTACATGGACTAACACAGTCTAAAAGTGACAACACCTTGTTACACAATTACCCATATGGCGACAATTACCACAGTTGTGTTGTGCTTAATGGTTACACCTTTACAGCTAAACAGGCTCCAGAGTTTTGCGATCTAGAGATTAAAATAATTTGTTTGTGTCGCTTACCACTGAAGACACAATATCTTCTACTATACAATATGGATCCGCATTTTAGCTAATATACAGTTGGATTCCTTACTGTAACCTTCCAAATAAGCCCACACATGACTATTGTGTCCCAACCCATTCAGAAATTGTACCCCATGGGAAAAACGTACACAATAGATGGTTCATGTCAGGTATACACAGAAAGGGCCACTTATGGAGACATTTTCTCATTTCCTAGTCCTTAAAGGGGTACTCCACCCCTAGACATCTTATCTCCTATTTAAAGGGTCATGGGGAGTCCAGCCTCTGGAACCCCCTGCAATCTCCACCTTGGCACCCTGGTGCTCTGAACATTTATGATCAAAATGCCAATTTTTGGTGCCCGTGGTTGTGACGCCATGCCCCTTCCATTCATGTCTATAGGAGGGGGTGGAACAGCTGTGGAGGGGGTGGAGCAAAAGCCCGTCCTATTCTTCTGCCCTGTTCAACCCAGTGACTGAAGGTTTGACCTGCAGACAATAGGTATGAAATATGCTATCCTGGAAAGAATTGATGTGCTTACATTAGGGATTTAGGTCTAACTTGCTGCAAGTTGCCATTTTCTTATCAGAAGTTCCCTTGGGGTAGAATTCAATATTTTTTTAAAGATTGTTTTTTATATTTCCCTTTTTCATTTTTATGTCTGTGTGGTGCACCTAAATTGTTGCTATCTGTTTTCTTTTATTTAAAATGTTGGTGATAATCCTGGCTTTATATTGACAACTACATAATGGCAGTATTAAATATTGTGTGTCCTAGGAGGAAAAGAACAGAAGCATACAATTTTAAGAACTGTAAACACCTGAATTCCAGCAGCATAGTGCCTGACAAAAGGTCAGGAAAGATGTCATAATAGTTAAGGAACTAGCGGTTGCCAGCTCCTAAAGTACATTCGCACTTACAAGATTGTTAGGCAAACATTGTTGAAAAAGGCAAAAGACCAAAGTTTGTCAACATTTAGTAATTTTTCGAAAAATTTTTCCGGTACTTACTGATAATAATAATCTTGCCAAACATTCCACAGGACATGAGCTTTGTGCATTTTGTTTTTTAACCACTTGTGTACAGGTGACATTGCATTCACTTCCGAGCAAATACTGCAAGAGAGAGGAGAAATTTGGATAACTTTATTAGCAAACAAAGGAAGCGAGTGTGTAAGCTTGCTAACGTGTGTTTTTAGACAAAGTATGTGTGAATACGAAGTGGGGAATTTAAGATTAAAGGGTTTTAGTTTCATGGAGTTTAGAGGAGAACCAGTTGTAATAATTGTATTATTTACTGTCTAATTTTGTTTGTTTGATATATTTGCTATTCCCATTACCAAAATCTCCTCCATGACAATGCTGTCTGATGTAAATCTTTCTTAATGTATTCGGTTCAAGGGTGTATACTGCTTATCCAGAAATGTGCAAGTTGATCATTTGGAAGCCCAGATCCTGGAACACAGAGGAAAATATAATGGCATGTAAAATATTATAAGGTGAACTCTTCCTTACATGTCCAGGGCCGGACTGGGGACAAAAACCTGCCCTGGAAATTATTGCATACCATCCCCACAGCACTGTGTCATTGTGCCAGCCAACAGCCGGCATGTGGGCAGGCATATAGATATATGTATATATAGTTTTTTCAAGAAAACAGCACCTGAATGCATTGAAGAGTGCAAGCAAGTGTAGGTATCCTGGTCACAAATCGACAGCAAATTTTATAAACAAAAAATAAAAAGTGGGTTTATATTCCAACATGTGTAGAGTTACAGGCAACGTTTCTGCTGGCTCACCCAGACATTGGGGGGGGGGGATTTATCAAAATCTGTCCTGAGGAAAAGTTGCCCAATTGCCCATAGCAACCAATCAGATCGCTTCTTTTATTTAGCAAAGGCCCTTTTAAAATGAAAGAAGCGATCTGATTGGCTGTTATGGGCAACATTTCCTCAGAATAGATTTTGATAAATCTCCTCCAATGTCTGGGTGAGCAGCAGAAACGTTACCTGTAACTCTACACATGTTGGAATATAAACCCACTTTTATTTTTGCAAGAAGCACAAATGACCTGCAGTGATTCCTTCTCTCTCTCTCTCTCTCTCTCTCTCTCTCTCTCTCTGTATATATATATATATATATATATATATATATATATATACACAGACACACACACATCTATATTAATTTGTTTATTAATATATATATAAATATAATGTCACCCATAGAATACAGACAGTGTTATTGCTAGGTTTGCTGTCACCCGGTGCGGTAGAAAATAGTGTCACCACATACCTACACGTCCCCCCCCCCCCCCCCCCCAAAGTACATTTTTTGGCCTGTGGTGACAGATGCCACTGGTGTGGCGCATTGTGAAAAAATCCAGTATAATAATCAAATATACCAATTGCCACAGAATGGAAAAGTGCTAAAGAAGTCTTCACCATTTAAAACTACAGCTCCCAGAATGACTTAAAGGGGTACTCCGGTGGAAAACATTTTCTTTCAAATAAACTGGTACCAGAAAGTTAAACAGATTTGTAAATTACTTCTATTTAAAAATCTTAATCCTTCCAGTACTTATCAGCTGCTATATGATCCTCAGCAAGTTCTTTTCTTTTCGAATTTCCCTTCTGTCTGACCACAGTGCTCTCTGCTGACACCTCTGTCCATGTCAGGAATTGTCTAGAGCAGGAGAGGTTTGCCATGGGGATTTGCTCCTACTCTGGGCAGTTCCTAAAATGGACAGAGGTGTCAGCAGAGAGCACTGGGGACAGACAGAAAGGACATTCAAGAAGAAAAGAGCTTCCTGTGAAGCATACAGCAGCTGATAAGTACTGAAAGGCTTTTTAAATAGAAGTAATTTACAAATCTGTTTAACTTTCTGGCACCAAAAAATGTTTTCCAGTAGAATACCCCTTTAAGCAGTCGTAAGATTATGCTGGGAGTTGTAGTTTCACTCATCATAACTGTAGAACTTACTAGTGACTCCAGCTCTGATAGGACATAGTGAGGAGAACATACAAGAATATCAGTGACTATAGGTGACATCTTCTCTATAGTCCTTCCTTATTTAATTCAGATGGTACATACCGCCAGAACTTGTTCCAGCTAAATGTTCACTCTGCAGAATGTGACGCCCAGATAGCTTTTCACTATTTCAGGGGATTCTGATCCTCTATATGAAAACAATAATTATTATAATACTGCCAAACACTGTATCCTTTGAATATAATACTGGCACACACCATACCATCTGAATATGATACTACTACACACTGTACCCTCTGAATATAATACCGCCACACACTGTACCCTCTGTATATAAAACCGCCACACACCGTACCCTCTGTATATAAAACCGCCATACACCTTACCCTTTGTATATAAAACCGCCACACACCGTAACCTCTGAATATATTACTACCACATACTGTGCTCTCTGAATATAACCTTGTCATGCACCCTCTGAATACAATACCATAATGTATTGTGGCCCATAAAAACCATACTATCCCAAAAATTTCTTATAATATACACTATGGCCGACATGTATAATTGTCTTTAGACAGTTTTTTGTGTCTAAAAATGGTGCAAAAAAGGTGCAAGCAGGGTTTATTTGTGGCTTTTTTCCACTTCAGTTGCAATCCACCAATTTTGGCAATACACATGATATGGACGGGTTTTATGAACTGCACCTTTTTGTGAAAAGGTGCACAAAAGGCGCAAAGCCACTGAAAAGTCTCTAAAACTACACCAGCCCAGACTTAGCTTTTTGGTGTATGTGAAGAGAGAAATTTTAGAAAATGTGACCTGCTCAAAATTTATCTAATGGTCTGCAACCTTTTAATACATTTTGTGCTCCTACACATTACAAGCACAAAAAGAAAAGGTGTAGAAAAATGTTTCACTTACACCTACAATGATAAATGCCGGCCTATACCACTGAAATGCAAAACACTCTGTGCCCCAAACTTCTAATGCACCCTGTCCTGTGCCCCTCACATATAATGCACCCTCTCCTGTGCCGCTCACATATAATGCCCCCTGTCCTGTGCCCTTCACATATAATGCCTGTGCTTTGTGCCCCTCACATATAATGCCCCTGTCCTGTGCCCCTCATATATAATGCCTCCTGTCCTGTGCCCCTCGCATATAATGTCCTCGGTCCTGTGCCACTCCCATATAATGCCCTCTGTCCTGGGACCCTCACATATAATGCACCCTGTCCTGTGCCCCTCACATATAATGCCCCCTGACATGTGCCCCTCATATATAATGCCCTCTGTCCTGTGCCCCTGGCATATAATGCACCCTGAGCGGGCAGGACA